>NC_086448.1:510712457-511012457 GCF_028390025.1 Pseudophryne corroboree | reverse complement strand
ATCCATTCTCTGCAATAACCAATAAGGCCCAGGAAAGCTCTGATTTCTTTTAATGTTCTTGGGGTTTTTTCTTGAGTTATTGCTTTTGTTCTTTCATCAGTAAGATGCCTTGTTCCTTGGGATATGCAGTGTCCTAAAAAGATAACTTTTTCCTGTACTAGCTGTAGTTTGTCTTTTGACACTCTGCAATCTTCTTCTGCCAAAAAGATGAGTAGTGATGCGGTTTCCTTTTTGCACTTCTCTTCTGCCTGTGCAGCAATAAGCAGATCATCGACATATTGAACTAACTGGGTGTCTGTAAAGTGCGGTCTCCATTTCTGCAGGATTAATGCCATTGCCTCTGAGAAATCTGATGGACTGGTTGCTCCCCCCCTGGGGTAATCGTGTCCAACAGTATTGTTTCCTTTGGACCAGAGTTTTTCTGGTACTGCCTTTAACCAGTCAGGTACATCAGCCAGATCTTGTTTTGGTGCTGGGTTGGAATCTTGTCTTATATGATATATCTGTATGGCTGCTTCCATCTGTTGATGAACCTTCTCTGGTAATTTTACTGGAAAATGTAATTCCTTTTGGTGTGTACTGTATGCAGGCTTGAAATCAACTTTAGAACATCTGCTCCTAATAAGTTTACTGGGCAAGTACTAGAGGTGAGGAATTGGACCGGAATGGGAGTTTCAAGTCTTTAATTGTTAATACCATAGGTTTACTTTCCTTTAATTTCACTGTAGTTCTAGTTGCTAGAAGTGTCTTAGTGGTCATTAATTCACTTGGTACCTCCTGCTGCTGTAAAATTGTTCGGCTTGCTCCCGAGTCTATAATGCATTGATATTGGTGACCTGTTGGCAGTACAAGGGTCACTTGATCATTTTCTTGTTCAGATGGTGTTTTGGCAGGGAGGTACCTCGGGAAGCCACTTTTTCATGCTTTAGGTTTTTCTTGCTGGTTTTCACACCATTCTTTGTATTTCCTGCAATTCTTTTTAAAATGTCCTTCTTGCTTGCAGAAATAACACTTTCTGTCACCTTGCTTGGTTCCTTCTTTTGAGTTCCTTCCGGTGGCCCCTTATGATGGGCTTCTGGTCTTCCACTTGCTTTGTACAACGTGTACTGTTACCTTCGGTATGGCATTCTTTTCTTTGGCTTTTCTTATTTTTTCATTCTCCCTTTCCTTCATTCCTTCTAGCACCTGAACTATTGCTTCAAGTTCCAGATAAGAAGTTTCTGGCCTAACCTGGAACAACTGAGTTCTATAGGCTTCTGACAACCCATTTAGGAATTTAGTCTTTAACAGTCTTTTGTGTTGAGGGTTATCTGTTGCATATCCTTCATCAGTGTGTCGTATAGTGACTTTATCATAGTAAGTTCTGATGGACTCAGTCTTCTCCTGTTTCAAGTCTGGGGCTGCTGGTGCCCTGAGTGTCTGTGTATGACACCATCTCTTAAGTCTTGTCATGTACATCTTTCCACTTTCGAACGTTATTCTATTTTCCTCTGCCGGGGCGGCCTCTATGGCTGGGCAATCGTTTGCTGCAATTGCTACTGCCATGGTGCTCACTGATTGAGCTGTTCCTGGTCCTAGTATAGCCTCACACAACTGGTGATAGTCGACCCATGCTGGTGTCCATATGGCTTGAATTCTTTCCATATAGGCATAAAATGCTGCTGGGTTTTTTCTAGGATCTGGGGACTCTGCAACTATATTTGCGAGGTCGTTGCCATACCATGGTTTGTGGTGTTGGCTCTGTACGATGTATGGTTCATCCACCCTGGTTGCATCATTTGTGTTGCGTATTCTCTGCACTTGTACTGGATACAGATAAATAGGCGATGACCGTCTTTCAGCATTTCTAGTTGCATAGTTATCTTGGCATGGCGGTTCATGGGGTGAAATCCAGTTTCCACAATTTGGGCAATGTTCATATCCTTCTGGAACGCAAAACTGACATACCGGACACAATCTTTCTGGAAAATATATCACTTTATTCTGTACATTATGTACCTGGGCATGAAAAGCTGTAGAGGTTGTGTCTTGACCCCTTGCTTCTCCTCTCCGCCTAATTTGCACCCTTTCGCCTATAGTTCCTGATTGTGGACTATTGTTTACTGGACTCATAGCTTGATTCCAGGTGTCCACCACTCGTTTAAACATGAGGGGAGCTTTAGGTGGCCAGTTTCTTTGGTTTGATCTTGTTGGGGTTTCTTGTGATAAAGTATCAGGACACTGGGGCATACTCTGTACACATAGCTCAGGTAAATCATTTGGGTTTTCAACCACAGATCCTTTCAAGATAGGGCTGATTATTCGCCACTCTTTTCCTGGTTCATCTCTTTTCAATTTCACTGTTAGTGAGCTTGCAGATGATCCAATTCTGTTCATATTAGGGGTACCTGGGTGTGCATGCATGTCTGAGTATAGGGGTGGGGTATGGTGTGGAGGTGCTGTTACTGGAATCACAGGCAGTGAGTTTAACGCTGGTTGTGGTGCTATTGGGTACTCTGGTACAATGGGGAAATCATTTTCCTCATCTCTTCTTCTATTTTCTGCTTCTAATTCTTTTGCTACAGTGATCCAGATGGATACTTGATCGCTACAATTATGCTTAATTATCCAACTCTTGTTACAGGAGGCACATTTTTTCCCATTTCTCTAAGTCTAGTGTCCCTTCTGACAGAAAACCTGCTCTTTTGAAAATGTTACTTATTTCTTTCAGAGCTTTCCTCCCCTCCCTGTTACTAACAATATCCACGGGTTTGTCGGGCCCTGACATCTTTACAGACCGCGCTCCCATGCCTGGGTGTGTGTGCGCAGAACCCCTCCTGATGTGGTATTTTAGTAACCCCTTATGAGGGAATTCAAATCTCCTTGTGAGACGCTGACTCTGAAGAATCTCTTCTATCCTTGTACCTAAAGCGCTCCTTAAATCCGTCTGTGGACAAATGACTGGGGTTGTAGTGTTTCCCCTTCCTCCCTGTATTGGTGGAAAATCTATTAGTACTGTTCCCCAAGTGAGACCTGCATAATAGATTATTTCTTCTGGATCACTGAGATGCGTCCCTAATATTATTGTTAAGTCACTCCAAGGGTCTATCCCCCTGCTTATATAGACTCCTGCTTGTGTCTTGCATAGGGACATACAATATATACAGTACAATGTGTGCAGGAGAATCTAGTTACTGGCACTGGTTCCATTATTTAGCAGACACCCGACTCCCCCCCACCTTTTCAAAAGCATATTGACAGAGTACATACAACAGTGCAAGGATCCAAAAACAAGGATGACAATAAGTGCTATATCTGACACTCTCGACCACCTCTTATATCTGGTTTTTCTGTCTTCTGGATACCCTCTTACTGCTATGTCTGTTATCTGTGTGCACGGCAGCTGTTTGAGGCTGTACGGGCAAATGGGTCTTAGACCTGGGATTATGTGGTTCCTAGGCCAATAGGTTATGATGTTAGACCAATCATTCTCAATGTAATGTTCCAACAATTCCCTTTTTAAATGACAACCTATTGTACAATAAAATTCATCATCATTTTCCATATAACCAAATGAGACTTCAGTGCTTGTAATTGCCACCAATCTCGGTGCTACAGATCCTTTGTATTTTCTTAACACAACAACACAGGTACAAGATTTGCATACACCTCTTTGGTTATTTATCAATTCAAACTGTTTATCAGCTTTAGAATACACCTTGGCCATACGCCACCTTTTTTTTTTTTTAAATGTAAAAGTTTCCTGGATATTTGATTAATTCCCCCTGTACACTTGTGACAAATTAGCTGAAGATATTTACCCACAATTCAACAATATGACATAAATGTATGGTACCTTAAAAAATTACTTCTGACTGACACTGGGTTCTTTAAGATATTCTCTGATCTTCCTGACTGGACTTCCCCAGATACATTCAAGAAGCGCTGAGTCAAGTGAGCAGGTAGAAATCTACACATTAAATCTCACTTACCGTTTTTTTTTTATCAGCGGTTCCTGAAAGATCAGAGGATTTGTTGCCAGTGGAGGAGATGCTGGAATATCCCGGACGATGCCCCCAAAATGTTAGGGTAATTTAACCTCTTCTGGTCTGGTCTATTAACTCTCTTCAGTCATCAGTCAGAATTCTGTTCCTTTAGCAACCGGTTGGAGGTCAGTGAATGAAAAGATGACACAGGATTATGTGTAACCTAAGCAGACCATAAGCTGACCTGCTTTAGGGGCCGTTACAGGTTTATTTTTATAGCTTAAAAAAGAATCATGCTTGCCAATACATTTAGCCAATCAGAATACACCATGTATGTCTCAAAACCTCAAGTACATCAATTGTCATACAATGTTCTAATTGGCAATTAGAACATTCTTGAATATAGTTTATTGCTTTGTAATTGTCAGTCTCTCGGACATATGCTGAAAACATTCTTCCCGATCTTCCTGATTGGCCTTGGAAACATCTGGTATTGTATGTCCTTGAACAATTCATGCTTTAAACAAGATATTCGGAGTATATAGTTTTCAGAATATCTGTGCAATATATTTAAGGATACATGAACACATTTTGTGATTAACAGTAAATATCTTAATAAATGCGAAAAAGCGTGAATCAATATATTTGCTATACTGCGGAAGCTCCTACACCATCACCATGTTGCACTGCAGGTGGGGCAGATGCAACATGTGCAGAGATTTAGATTTGGTGGGTTATATTATTTCTGTGTATGGTAAATACAGGCTGCTTAATTTCTACACTGCAAATTTAGATTCCAGTTTAATCACACCCCAAACTCCCGACGGTCAAAATACCGAAAACAATTGACCGACGGTCAAAATACCGACATTTAAAATGTTAACAGGTCAAAAAGTCAACACAATTTTTTCCTGTTTTGTGTGTGTATGTCAACATAGGTCGACATGGAGACCGTATAAGTGTACCGCGTCCCCTCGCATGGCTCGCTGCGCTTGCCATGCTTCCGGCACGATGCATCGCTGCGCTCAGCACACTATTATATCCCCCCTCCAGGTCCACTGGGATGGTGAAGTGTTAACAAGTTTGTTTCAATGAAAAAATCATGCAAAAATCATGTTGACTTTTTGACCTGTTGACATTTTAAATGTCGGTATTTTAAAAGTTGGTATTTTGACCATGTCGGGATTTTGACCGTTGGTCAGTGGTTGTCGGTATTTTGACCGTCAGGATTTTGATTGTAGGTAAATTGACCGCATCTCATCAAACCTACTTTAAAAAGACAACTACAACCAGGGCCAGTAATGGGCTAATAACCACAATCAAGGACTGCAAGTACGATATACACAGGCTTACCATATTAATGATTATCTCTTTAAACTGGGACACTCGTGAAGTATGCCGATTCTGTGGCTGGCTGACTTCAAGACAGCATTTCACTCGGTTTTAATCAGCCACTGAACCTGTGTAAGTCATGACTGTCCCAGTGGAAAGGAATAGTGTGATAAGTACCTGTAGGTATATATATATATATATATATATATATATCCTATTTATTTAGTAGCCCAGATCTGTCACTCTGTGCCTGTGTGGATAATGCTGGGAGTGGCTAGGAGCTCTGATTGGGTTAGCAGCAGGTCTATCACACCTAGTCCACAGCTGATTGGGCAAGAAATGCCCTCCCACACAGGTTACACAGGCTGCTGTGTGTTCTCAGAGCAGGATTAACAATGGGGCTGATGGAGCTGCAGCTCCAGCCAGGGCCGAAACTAAGATTTTTGGCACCCGGGGCAAGGAAGCCATTCGGCGCCCCCCTCGCGCACACACACGCAGAATTAAAAAAAGAATAATAATAAAATAAATAACAAATAAATAAAATATAATTAAATAAACAGAAAAAAAAGAAAAGGAATAAAAAATTTCAATACAAAGAGCATCGTTGTGACAGCCCATAATTGTGATGCCACACATTACAGTGATGATGCTTTGTAGCCACAGTACATAATGCCTCTACAGCCATAATACCCACTTGCAGCCACATCATGCCCCCTGCCCGCTAGCCACATTATGCAAACTCTAGCCACCTCATTCCCATCCCATGAACCATCATGTTCTCTCCAGCTACAGTAGAAGTGTTCCACAGTAGAAGTATATCATGTTAGTATGGTATGCAAACTCATTTCCCGTTATACACTCACCAAGGCTTCCTGTAGTATGCCTGTGTTCTCCGTTGGCTGCTGGTCTGAGCAGCTCCCCAAAAGGTCCCAAAGGTCCCGCAGTCCTCACTCATCTGGGGGGCGGAGCCGGAGGCATATTTTTGCAATTAAGCTGTGGCAGTGCTACTGTAGCACTGATCTACTCTGCCTCCGTTGTGATCCAATTGGCAGAAACTTTCCAACCGCGGGCTCTGTATGGGCCGGTGTTCTGTCTGACCATGGTGATCTGCGTGCAGGGATGGAGGGACGTGGTGTGAGCAGAGCGGGAGCTGACCGGGATAGTACTTGATGCTGCTGCCATTGAGAGAGAGTGAAGTGGACCGGGCGTACTTAGTGTGCAGAGCGGGAGCCGATGGGGATAGTGCTTGATGCCGCTGCCACTGAGAGAGAGTGAAGCAGGGTCCACTTCACTCTCTCTCAGTGGAAGCGGCATCAGACACTATCCCCGTCAGCTCCCGCTCTGCACACTACGTACCCCCGGTCCACTTCACTCTCTCTCAGTGGCAGCGCAGTGGCATCAGGCACTATCCCCGTCAGCTCCCGCTCTGCACACTACGTACCCCCGGTCCACTTCACTCTCTCTCAGTGGCAGCGGCATCAGGCACTACCCCCGTCAGCTCCCGCTCTGCTCACACCAGGTCCCCCCATCCCTGCACGCAGATCACTATGGTCAGATTAGCTGTCTCCCTTCCGCACAAGGCAGGCTGTGAGGGGGGGGGGGAGCATTACCTTGCAAGGCGGCTGGTGGACGCAGCTACCGGTGCCCAGTGTCAGGCAGTGAGCTCGGCGCCCCCTCAACTCCAGCGCCCGGGGCACGTGACCCCTTAGCCCCCTCCCTAGTTACGGCCCTGCTTCAGCTCCACACCCAAAAATAGGCTCACTGCATCTGCAGTAACATACCCTCCAACAATTTACACATAAAAATCGCTACAAATTTGAAAAGGGGGAGTGGCCACGGGTACAGTGACATGGCCATGCCCCTTTTCCTATACTTTCAATGGAAGTTTGGAGAGTCAAAAATCAGTACAGACCATAAAAAAAAAGGTCCTGTACCTGCCAAAAAGGTGCAGCTGGAGGGTATGCCACGGCATCTGCAGCAAGTCTCTGTGCTGTAGATAGGGGAAAAAAAACCTTTTACTGCAGCGTCCTATGGGGGTCATTCTGACCTGATCGCTCGCTGCAGTTCTTCGCAGCGCAGCGATCAGGTCAGAACTGACCGTGACCGCTGCGACCAGGGCAGCGATGAGTAACTCCCGGCCAGCCACAGGAGCTGCGCTCGCTGGGAGTTACTCTTCAAGTACAAAAGCATCCCACCTGTGCGATGTTTTTGTACTTGTGCAGGGGGAGGGGGGCAGCCTGCGAGTCTCCGGGAGAGCCACTGCCAAAGGGAGGACAGCAGCCTAGCTGCTTCCAGGAGGAGAAGCATTACCCACCCCTCCCCCACTCGCAGTACCTCTGGGCCCCTTCCGTGGCACCCGCACATGCCCCCTCCGCCACCCACACAATTATGATTGCAGGTAATACTCCATATAATACAAATAATGCATGCCTCAAGGGTTAAGGGGGCATAGCCCCTTACGACGGTGTGAAAAGCGCCTGTAGGACGCGATGAATCACCTAGTATATATATATATATATATATATATATATATATATATATACACACACACACACATATACATACATACACACACACACACACACACACACACACACATAAAAGTATATTTCTTGTTAGTTCAGCGCCTCCTCTCTTATTCCTTTTTCCCAATGTTAGATTTCAAAAGGATTATAACACCTACTTAGTCTTCATTTTTTTGTATGTCTTCCACATCTAACCCACACACCCCTACACTGTGAGCTCTCTCTAGAGCAGCGCTTTCCCTACAATTCATTTTTACGTATGCATTTATTTTGTCTACCTTGTTGTATGCCCCTGTCATATATATGCTGCACAGCACTCTGGCGTCTTAAAAATCAATGTTAAATAACAACAACAATACATAGGAAATGTTATGAAGATTGGGCAAAAATACAACATGCTTTCTATTGAGATGCAAAGAAAGTCTGTAATTAAAGTTAGTAATTTTGTAGGTTGATATAATTAGTGGTTCATTGCTTTAATATGGTCTCATTAAAGTGATATATCTCATATCTCTAGCATTTTTTATAAAGTGAATTGTTTTTTCTCTAACGTCCTAGTGGATGCTGGGGACTCCGTAAGGACCATGGGGAATAGACGGGCTCCGCAGGAGACAGGGCACTTTAAGAAAGAATTTGGATTCTGGTGTGTTCTGGCTCCTCCCTCTATGTCCCTCCTCCAGACCTCAGTTTGAATCTGTGCCCAGACGAGCTGGGTGCTACTTAGTGGGCTCTCCTGAGCTTGCTAAAAAGAAAGTATTTTGTTAGGTTTTTTATTTTCAGAGAGATCTGCTGGCAACAGGCTCTCTGCTACGTGGGACTGAGGGGAGAGAAGCAGCCCTACTCACTAGAGATGAGCGGGTTCGGTTCCTCTGAATCCGAACCCGCCCGAACTTCAGGTTTTTTACACGGGTCCGAGCAGGCTCGGATCTTCCCGCCTTGCTCGGCTAACCCGAGCGCGCCCGAACGTCATCATCACGCTGTCGGATTCTCGCGAGGCTCGGATTCTATCGCGAGACTCGGATTCTATATAAGGAGCCGCGCGTCGCCGCCATTTTCACACGTGCATTGAGAGTCATAGGGAGAGGACGTGGCTGGCGTCCTCTCCGTTTAGAGAAGAGAGAGACACAGTATTTTGGGGAGCATTATTAGGAGGAGTACTACTATACTGTATACTACTATACTACTTGCTGAAGTGATATTTATACTAGATTAGATAATAGATAGTGTGACTGTAAGTGTATTATCTGACTTGTGGGGGAGACACTGACAGTGGGGAGCAGTTAGAGTCTGAGAGCAGGACTCAGGAGTACATATAACGTACAGTCACAGTGCACACTTTTGCTGCCAGAGTCAGTGCCACACTGCCATTGTTGTGACCACACTGACCACCAGTATAATAATATATTTTGTGATTGTCTGCTTAGGCCTCGGAGTACTAGTTGCAAGTTGCAACGTGACCTGAAGTGACCACCAGTTTAATAATCAATCACCACCAGTTTAATATATATATATATATATATATATATATATATATATATATATAATTGTATATAATATATATATATATATATATATATATATAATATTGTATACCACCTACCCGTGGTTTTTTTTTTTTCATTCTTCTTTATACATACTACTATAGTAGCTTACTGTAGCAGTCTGCGGTGCTGTGCTGACCTGACAGTGTCCAGCAGGTCCGTCATCAGTCATTACATAATAAATATATATAGTACCTGTCCGGCTGCAGTACTAGTGATATTATATTGATTTCATCTCATTATCAATAATTTATCATCCAGTCTAGACTCTATATTAGCAGCAGACACAGTACGTTAGTCCACGGCTGTAGCTACCTCTGTGTCGGCACTCGGCAGTCCATCCATAATTGTATACCACCTACCCATGTTTTTTTTTTTTCTTTCTTCTTTGTACATACTACTATAGAGTATAGTAGCTTACTGTAGCAGTCTGCGGTGCTGCTGAGCTGACAGTGTCCAGCAGGTCCGTCATCAGTCATCATTACCTAATAAATATATTATCTACCTGTCCGGCTGCAGTACTAGTGATATTATATATACATACATATATATATTGATTTCATCTCATTATCAATCATCCAGTCTATATTAGCAGCAGACACAGTACGTTAGTCCACGGCTGTAGCTACCTCTGTGTCGGCACTCGGCAGTCCATCCATAATTGTATACCACCTACCCGTGGTTTTTTTTTTTCTTTCTTCTTTGTACATACTACTATAGTATAGTAGCTTACTGTAGCAGTCTGCGGTGCTGCTGAGCTGACAGTGTCCAGCAGGTCCGTCATCAGTCATCATTACCTAATAAATATATTATCTACCTGTCCGGCTGCAGTACTAGTGATATTATATATACATACATATATATATATATTGATTTCATCTCATTATCAATCATCCAGTCTATATTAGCAGCAGACACAGTACGTTAGTCCACGGCTGTAGCTACCTCTGTGTCGGCACTCGGCAGTCCATCCATAATTGTATACCACTTACCCGTGGTTTTTTTTTTTTCTTTCTTCTTTGTACATACTACTATAGTATAGTAGCTTACTGTAGCAGTCTGCGGTGCTGCTGAGCTGACAGTGTCCAGCAGGTCCGTCATCAGTCATCATTACCTAATAAATATATTATCTACCTGTCCGGCTGCAGTACTAGTGATATTATATATACATACATATATATATATTGATTTCATCTCATTATCATCCAGTCTATATTAGCAGCAGACACAGTACGGTAGTCCACGGCTGTAGCTACCTCTGTGTCGGCACTCGGCAGTCCATCCATAATTGTATACCACCTACCCGTGGTTTTTTTTTCTTTCTTCTTTGTACATACTACTATAGAGTATAGTAGCTTACTGTAGCAGTCTGCGGTGCTGCTGAGCTGACAGTGTCCAGCAGGTCCGTCATCAGTCATCATTACCTAATAAATATATTATCTACCTGTCCGGCTGCAGTACTAGTGATATTATATATACATACATATATATATTGATTTCATCTCATTATCAATCATCCAGTCTATATTAGCAGCAGACACAGTACGTTAGTCCACGGCTGTAGCTACCTCTGTGTCGGCACTCGGCAGTCCATCCATAATTGTATACCACCTACCCGTGGTTTTTTTTTTTTCTTTCTTCTTTGTACATACTACTATAGAGTATAGTAGCTTACTGTAGCAGTCTGCGGTGCTGCTGAGCTGACAGTGTCCAGCAGGTCCGTCATCAGTCATCATTACCTAATAAATATATTATCTACCTGTCCGGCTGCAGTACTAGTGATATTATATATACATACATATATATATATTGATTTCATCTCATTATCATCCAGTCTATATTAGCAGCAGACACAGTACGGTAGTCCACGGCTGTAGCTACCTCTGTGTCGGCACTCGGCAGTCCATCCATAATTGTATACCACCTACCCGTGGTTTTTTTTTTTTTCTTTCTTCTTTGTACATACTACTATAGAGTATAGTAGCTTACTGTAGCAGTCTGCGGTGCTGCTGAGCTGACAGTGTCCAGCAGGTCCGTCATCAGTCATCATTACCTAATAAATATATTATCTACCTGTCCGGCTGCAGTACTAGTGATATTATATATACATACATATATATATATTGATTTCATCTCATTATCATCCAGTCTATATTAGCAGCAGACACAGTACGGTAGTCCACGGCTGTAGCTACCTCTGTGTCGGCACTCGGCAGTCCATCCATAAGTATACTAGTATCCATCCATCTCCATTGTTTACCTGAGGTGCCTTTTAGTTGTGCCTATTAAAATATGGAGAACAAAAACGTTGAGGTTACAAAATTAGGGAAAGATCAAGATCCACTTCCACCTCGTGCTGAAGCTGCTGCCACTAGTCATGGCCGAGACGATGAAATGCCAGCAACGTCGTCTGCCAAGGCCGATGCCCAATGTCATAGTACAGAGCATGTCAAATCCAAAACACCAAATATCAGTAAAAAAAGGACTCCAAAACCTAAAATAAAATTGTCGGAGGAGAAGCGTAAACTTGCCAATATGCCATTTACCACACGGAGTGGCAAGGAACGGCTGAGGCCCTGGCCTATGTTCATGGCTAGTGGTTCAGCTTCACATGAGGATGGAAGCACTCAGCCTCTCGCTAGAAAACTGAAAAGACTCAAGCTGGCAAAAGCACCGCAAAGAACTGTGCGTTCTTCGAAATCCCAAATCCACAAGGAGAGTCCAATTGTGTCGGTTGCGATGCCTGACCTTCCCAACACTGGACGTGAAGAGCATGCGCCTTCCACCATTTGCACGCCCCCTGCAAGTGCTGGAAGGAGCACCCGCAGTCCAGTTCCTGATAGTCAGATTGAAGATGTCAGTGTTGAAGTACACCAGGATGAGGAGTATATGGGTGTTGCTGGCGCTGGGGAGGAAATTGACCAGGAGGATTCTGATGGTGAGGTGGTTTGTTTAAGTCAGGCACCCGGGGAGACACCTGTTGTCCGTGGGAGGAATAGGGCCATTGACATGCCTGGTCAAAATACAAAAAAAATCAGCTCTTCGGTGTGGAAGTATTTCACCAGAAATGCGGACAACATTTGTCAAGCCGTGTGTTGCCTTTGTCAAGCTGTAATAAGTAGGGGTAAGGACGTTAACCACCTCGGAACATCCTCCCTTATACGTCACCTGCAGCGCATTCATAATAAGTCAGTGACAAGTTCAAAAACTTTGGGTGACAGCGGAAGCAGTCCACTGACCAGTAAATCCCTTCCTCTTGTAACCAAGCTCACGCAAACCACCCCACCAACTCCCTCAGTGTCAATTTCCTCCTTACCCAGGAATGCCAATAGTCCTGCAGGCCATGTCACTGGCAATTCTGACGAGTCCTCTCCTGCCTGGGATTCCTCCGATGCATCCTTGAGTGTAATGCCTACTGCTGCTGGCGCTGCTGTTGTTGCTGCTGGGAGTCGATCGTCATCCCAGAGGGGAAGTCGTAAGCCCACTTGTACTACTTTCAGTAAGCAATTGACTGTCCAACAGTCCTTTGCGAGGAAGATGAAATATCACAGCAGTCATCCTGCTGCAAAGCGGATAACTGAGGCCTTGACAACTATGTTGGTGTTAGACGTGCGTCCGGTATCCGCCGTTAGTTCACAGGGAACTAGACAATTTATTGAGGCAGTGTGCCCCCGTTACCAAATACCATCTAGGTTCCACTTCTCTAGGCAGGCGATACCGAGAATGTACACGGACGTCAGAAAAAGACTCACCAGTGTCCTAAAAAATGCAGTTGTACCCAATGTCCACTTAACCACGGACATGTGGACAAGTGGAGCAGGGCAGGGTCAGGACTATATGACTGTGACAGCCCACTGGGTAGATGTATGGACTCCCGCCGCAAGAACAGCAGCGGCGGCACCAGTAGCAGCATCTCGCAAACGCCAACTCTTTCCTAGGCAGGCTACGCTTTGTATCACCGCTTTCCAGAATACGCACACAGCTGAAAACCTCTTACGGCAACTGAGGAAGATCATCGCGAAATGGCTTACCCCAATTGGACTCTCCTGTGGATTTGTGGCATCGGACAACGCCAGCAATATTGTGTGTGCATTAAATATGGGCAAATTCCAGCACGTCCCATGTTTTGCACATACCTTGAATTTGGTGGTGCAGAATTTTTTAAAAAACGACAGGGGCGTGCAAGAGATGCTGTCGGTGGCCAGAAGAATTGCGGGACACTTTCGGCGTACAGGCACCACGTACAGAAGACTGGAGCACCACCAAAAACTACTGAACCTGCCCTGCCATCATCTGAAGCAAGAAGTGGTAACGAGGTGGAATTCAACCCTCTATATGCTTCAGAGGTTGGAGGAGTAGCAAAAGGCCATTCAAGCCTATACAATTGAGCACGATATAGGAGGTGGAATGCACCTGTCTCAAGCGCAGTGGAGAATGATTTCAACGTTGTGCAAGGTTCTGATGCCCTTTGAACTTGCCACACGTGAAGTCAGTTCAGATACTGCCAGCCTGAGTCAGGTCATTCCCCTCATCAGGCTTTTGCAGAAGAAGCTGGAGACATTGAAGGAGGAGCTAACACGGAGCGATTCCGCTAGGCATGTGGGACTTGTGGATGGAGCCCTTAATTCGCTTAACAAGGATTCACGGGTGGTCAATCTGTTGAAATCAGAGCACTACATTTTGGCCACCGTGCTCGATCCTAGATTTAAAGCCTACCTTGGATCTCTCTTTCCGGCAGACACAAGTCTGCTGGGGTTCAAAGACCTGCTGGTGACAAAATTGTCAAGTCAAGCGGAACGCGACCTGTCAACATCTCCTCCTTCACATTCTCCCGCAACTGGGGGTGCGAGGAAAAGGCTCAGAATTCCGAGCCCACCCGCTGGCGGTGATGCAGGGCAGTCTGGAGCGACTGCTGATGCTGACATCTGGTCCGGACTGAAGGACCTGACAACGATTACGGACATGTCGTCTACAGTCACTGCATATGATTCTCTCACCATTGAAAGAATGGTGGAGGATTATATGAGTGACCGCATCCAAGTAGGCACGTCACACAGTCCGTACTTATACTGGCAGGAAAAAGAGGCAATTTGGAGGCCCTTGCACAAACTGGCTTTATTCTACCTAAGTTGCCCTCCCACAAGTGTGTACTCCGAAAGAGTGTTTAGTGCCGCCGCTCACCTTGTCAGCAATCGGCGTACGAGGTTACATCCAGAAAATGTGGAGAAGATGATGTTCATTAAAATGAATTATAATCAATTCCTCCGTGGAGACATTGACCAGCAGCAATTGCCTCCACAAAGTACACAGGGAGCTGAGATGGTGGATTCCAGTGGGGACGAATTGATAATCTGTGAGGAGGGGGATGTACACGGTGATATATCGGAGGATGATGATGAGGTGGACATCTTGCCTCTGTAGAGCCAGTTTGTGCAAGGAGAGATTAATTGCTTCTTTTTTGGTGGGGGTCCAAACCAACCCGTCATTTCAGTCACAGTCGTGTGGCAGACCCTGTCACTGAAATGATGGGTTGGTTAAAGTGTGCATGTCCTGTTTATACAACATAAGGGTGGGTGGGAGGGCCCAAGGACAATTCCATCTTGCACCTCTTTTTTCTTTAATTTTTCTTTGCGTCATGTGCTGTTTGTGGAATGTTTTTTGGAAGGGCCATCCTGCGTGACACTGCAGTGCCACTCCTAGATGGGCCCGGTGTTTGTGTCGGCCACTAGGGTCGCTTATCTTACTCACACAGCTACCTCATTGCGCCTCTTTTTTTCTTTGCGTCATATGCTGTTTGGGGAGGGTTTTTTGGAAGGGCCATCCTGCGTGACACTGCAGTGCCACTCCTAGATGGGCCCGGTGTTTGTGTCGGCCACTAGGGTCGCTTATCTTACTCACACAGCTACCTCATTGCGCCTCTTTTTTTCTTTGCGTCATGTGCTGTTTGGGGAGGGTTTTTTGGAAGGGCCATCCTGCGTGACACTGCAGTGCCACTCCTAGATGGGCACGGTGTTTGTGTCGGCCACTAGGGTCGCTTATCTTACTCACACAGCTACCTCATTGCGCCTCTTTTTTTCTTTGCGTCATGTGCTGTTTGGGGAGGGTTTTTTGGAAGGGCCATCCTGCGTGACACTGCAGTGCCACTCCTAGATGGGCCCGGTGTTTGTGTCGGCCACTAGGGTCGCTTATCTTACTCACACAGCTACCTCATTGCGCCTCTTTTTTTCTTTGCGTCATGTGCTGTTTGGGGAGGGTTTTTTGGAAGGGCCATCCTGCGTGACACTGCAGTGCCACTCCTAGATGGGCACGGTGTTTGTGTCGGCCACTAGGGTCGCTTATCTTACTCACACAGCTACCTCATTGCGCCTCTTTTTTTCTTTGCGTCATGTGCTGTTTGGGGAGGGTTTTTTGGAAGGGCCATCCTGCGTGACACTGCAGTGCCACTCCTAGATGGGCCCGGTGTTTGTGTCGGCCACTAGGGTCGCTTATCTTACTCACACAGCTACCTCATTGCGCCTCTTTTTTTCTTTGCGTCATGTGCTGTTTGGGGAGGGTTTTTTGGAAGGGCCATCCTGCGTGACACTGCAGTGCCACTCCTAGATGGGCACGGTGTTTGTGTCGGCCACTAGGGTCGCTTATCTTACTCACACAGCTACCTCATTGCGCCTCTTTTTTTCTTTGCGTCATGTGCTGTTTGGGGAGTGTTTTTTGGAAGGGCCATCCTGCGTGACACTGCAGTGCCACTCCTAGATGGGCCCGGTGTTTGTGTCGGCCACTAGGGTCGCTTATCTTACTCACACAGCTACCTCATTGCGCCTCTTTTTTTCTTTGCGTCATGTGCTGTTTGGGGAGGGTTTTTTGGAAGGGCCATCCTGCGTGACACTGCAGTGCCACTCCTAGATGGGCACGGTGTTTGTGTCGGCCACTAGGGTCGCTTATCTTACTCACACAGCTACCTCATTGCGCCTCTTTTTTTCTTTGCGTCATGTGCTGTTTGGGGAGTGTTTTTTGGAAGGGCCATCCTGCGTGACACTGCAGTGCTACTCCTAGATGGGCACGGTGTTTGTGTCGGCCACTAGGGTCGCTTAGCTTAGTCATCCAGCGACCTAGGTGCAAATTTTAGGACTAAAAATAATATTGTGAGGTGTGAGGTATTCAGAATAGACTGAAAATGAGTGGAAATTATGGTTTTTGAGGTTAATAATACTTTGGGATCAAAATGACCCCCAAATTCTATGATTTAAGCTGTTTTTTAGTGTTTTTAAAAAAAAATACCCGAATCCAAAACACACCCGAATCCGACAAAAAAATTCGGTGAGGTTTTGCCAAAACGCGGTCGAACCCAAAACACGGCCGCGGAACCGAACCCAAAACCAAAACCCGAAAAATTTCAAGTGCACATCTCTACTACTCACTGAAGATAGGTCCTGCTTCTTAGGCTACTGGACACCATTAGCTCCAGAGGGATCGTACACAGGATCGCACCCTTGGTCGTCCGATCCCGGAGCCGCGCCGCCGTCCCCCTCGCAGAGCCAGAAGACAGAAGCCGGTGTCAGAAGCAAGAAGACTTCAAAATCGGCGGCAGAAGACTCCAGTCTTCATATGAGGTAGCGCACAGCACTGCAGCTGTGCGCCATTGCTCCCACACTAAACCCACATACTCCGGTCACTGTAGGGTGCAGGGCGCAGGGGGGGGGGCGCCCTGGGCAGCAATTAGAGACCTCTTTGGCAAAAGTTAGCATAATATACAGTTCGGCACTGTATATATGTATGAGCCCCCGCCAAAATTGTACATGAAAGCGGGACAGAAGCCCGCCGTCGAGGGGGCGGGGCTTCTTCCTCAGCACTCACCAGCGCCATGTTTTTTCTCCACAGCACCGCTGAGAGGAAGCTCCCCAGTCTCTCCCCAGCAGTTACACGGTAGAAGAGGGTAAAAAGAGAGGGGGGGCACATAATTAGGCGCAAAAATCAATATAAACAGCAGCTACTGGGTTAACATTAAGTTACTGTGTTATTAATGGGTTAATAGCGCTGGGGTGTGTGCCGGTATACTCTCTCTCTCTCTGTCTCTCCAAAGGGCCTTATGGGGAAATTGTCTTCAGATGAGCATTCCCTGAGTGTGTGGTGTGTCGACATGTCTGAGGTAAAAGGCTCTACTAAGGAGGAGATAGAGCAAATATGTGTGTGTGAGGGTGTCTCCGTCGACAACGCCGACACCTGTTTGGATATGTGTAATTAAGTGCTAAGGTGAATTTATTGCACAAAAGATTAGAGAACAGACAGGAAATCTACCCATGTCTGTCCCTATGTCGCAGAGACCTTCAGAGTCTCTCAATGCTCACTATCCAAAATAATAAACACTGATATCGACACGGAGGTTGACTCCAGTGTCGACTACGATAATGCAAAGTTACAGCCAAAATGGCTGAAAAATATTCAATATGATTATGGTAATAAAAGATGATTTGCATATCACTGATGACTCATCTGTCCCTGACACAAGGGTACACATGTTTAAGGGGAAGAAAGCTGAGGTAAATTTCCCTCCTCTCATGATGAAAAAGAGCGGGAATCTCCAGACAAGAGACTGCAGTTTCCCACAAAGATTTCTCAGGCAGTATCCTTTCCCCACTAGGGCCAGGATAGGATGGGAATCTTCCCCTAGGGTGTCACGTTTGCCCAAAAGGGTAGACCTGACGTAACAGCTATTCTCAGGGATCCTACAGATAGCGTGCACATTCTGGTACACTACTCAGACCGGCGATTGTGTCGGCATGGGTTTATAGCGCTGTGGCAGCGTGGACAGGTGCCTTATCAGCAGAGATTGAGACCCTAGTATGTATACAGATATATAGATATATATATATATATATATTAAAGATGCTGTCTTGAGAGATATGTATATATAAAACATGCCCAAAGAGACATGAGTATACTGGGTCCTAGAGTCAAAACTATGTCGATTTCTGCTTGACGTGTCCTGTAGAATATGCAATGGACAGATGATGCCGACTTAAGAAGCATATGGAAGGCTGAGGATTGTGTGGAGAAGGGTTCTCGGACCTGGTCTCCACAGCTATAGCTGGTAATTCTGATATTTTGCCTTATATTCCTGCACAGCCTAGGAAAGCACGGCATTATCAAATGCAGCCTTTCGAATAAAGAAACAAGAAAGTCTGAGGTGCGTCCTTTCTTGCCAGAGGCGGGGGCAGAGGAAAGAAGCTGCACAACGCAGCTAGTTCCCAGGAACAGAAGTCCTCCCCGGCCTCTACAAAAATCCACCGCATGTCGCTGGGGCTCCACAGGCGGAGCTAGGCCCGGTGGAGGCACGCCTTCGTAAGTTCAGCCACAAGTGGGTTCACTCCCTGTTAGATCCCTGGGCAATAGATATTGTGTCTCAGGGATACAAGCTGGACTTTGAGAAGATGCCCCCTCACCGACGGCCCTGCCGGCTTCCCCCCACGAGAGGGAAACAGTGTAAACTGCAATTCACAAATTGTATCTTCAACAGGTGGTGGTCAAGGTTCCCCTCCTTCAACAAGGAGAGGGTTATTATTCGACCATGTTGTAGTCCCAAAACCAGACGGTTCGGTCAGACCCATATTGAATTTAAAATCCCTGAACATATACCTGAAAAGGTTCAAGTTCAAGATAGAATCGCTAAGAGCGGTCATTGCAAGCCTGAAAGAGGGAGATTTTATGGTGACTCGGGACATAAAGGATGCATACCTTCATGTCCCCATTTATCCACCTCATCAGGCGTACCTCAGAATTGCGGTACGGGATTGTCATTACCAATTTCAGACGTTGCCGTTTGGTCTCTCCACGGCCTTGAGAATATTCACCAAGGTAATGGCGGAAATGATGGTGCTCCTGCGGAAGCAAGGTGTCACTATTATCACGTACTTGGACGATCTCCTCATAAAAGCGAGATCAAGAGAGCAGTTGCTGAACAGCGTATCACTTTCTCTGGAAGTGTAACGGCAACACGGCTGGATTCTATATATTCCAAAGTCGCAGTTGGTTCCTACAGCTCATCTGCCTCTCCTAGGCATGATCCTAGACACAGACCAGAAAAGGGTTTATCTCCTGATAGAGAGAGCTCAGGAGCTCGTGTCACTGGTCAGGAATCTATTAAAACCAAAACAGGTGTCAGTGAATCACTGCACTCGAGTCCTGGGAAAGAGGGTGGCATCATACGAGGCCATTCCCTTCGGCAAGTTCCATGCGAGGACCTTCCAATGGGACTTACTGGACAAGTGGTCCGGATCACATCTTCAGATGCATCGGTTAATCACCCTATCCCCCAGGGCCGGGGTGTCTCTCCTGTGGTGGCTGCAGAGTGCTCACCTTCTCGAAGGTCGCAGATTCGGCATTCAGGACTGGGTCCTGGTGACCACGGATGCAAGCCTCCGAGGGTGGGGGGCAGTTACACAGGGAAGAAATTTCCAAGGGCTGTGGTCAAGGCAGGAGACTTGCCTTCACATCAATATCCTGGAACTAAGGGCCATATACAACGCCCTAAGTCAAGCGGAGACCCTGCTTCGCGACCAACCGGTTCTGATTCAGTCAGACAATATCACCGCAGTGGCTCATGTAAACCGCCAAGGCGGCACAAGGAGCAGGGTGGCGATGGTAGAAGCCACCAGAATTCTTCGCTGGGCGGAGAATCACGTAAGCGCACTGTCAGCAGTGTTCATTCCGGGAGTGGACAACTGGGAAGCAGACTTCCTCAGCAGGCACGAGCTCCACCCGGGAGAGTGGGGACTTCATCAAGAAGTCTTCATGCAGATTGCAAGTCGGTGGGAACTGCCACAGGTGGACATGATGGCATCCCGCCTCAACAAAAAGCTGCAGAGATATTGCGCCAGGTCAAGAGACCCTCAGGCGATAGCTGTGGACGCACTGGTGACACCGTGGGTGTTCCCGTCGGTCTATGTATTTCCTCCTCTTCCTCTCATACCCAAGGTGCTGAGAATCATAAGGAAAAGAGGAGTGAGAACAATACGCTTTGTTCCGGATTGGCCAAGAAGGACTTGGTATCCAGATCTGCAAGAAATGCTCACAGAGGACCCGTGGCCTCTGCCTCTAAGACAGGATTTGTGCAACAGGGGCCCTGTCTGTTCCAAGTCTTACCGCGGCTGTGTTTGACTGCATGGCGGTTGAACGCCGGATCCTAGCAGAAAAAGGCATTCCGGATGAGGTCATTCCTACGGCTAGGAAGGAGGTGACGGCTCAACATTATCACCGTATATGGCGAAAATATGTTGCTTGGTGTGAGGCCAGGAATGCCCCCATGGAGGAATTCCAGCTGGGCTGTTTCCTTCACTTCCTACAGGCGGGAGTGACTTTGGTCCTAAAATTGGGTTCCATTAAGGTCCAGATTTCGGCCCTATCTATTTTCTTTCAAAAAGAACTGGCTTCTCTTCCTGAAGTTCAGACGTTTGTAAAGGGAGTGCTGCATATTCAGCCCCCTTTTGTGCCTCCAGGGGCACCTTGGGATCTTAACGTGGTGTTGAGTTTCCTGAAGTCACACTGGTTTGAGCCACTCAAAACGGTGGAGTTAAAATATCTCACGTGGAAGGTGGTCATGCTATTAGCCTTGGCTTCGGCTAGGCGTGTGTCAGAATTAGCGGCTTTGTCACATAAAAGCCCCTATCTAGTTTTCCATATGGACAGGGCAGAATGGCGGACCCGTCCACAATTTCTGCCAAAAGTGGTGTCATCTTTTCATATGAACCAACCTATTGTGGTGCCTGTGGCTACTCGTGACTTGGAGGATTCAGAGTTACTAGATGTGGTCAGGGCTTTGAAGGTTTATGTAGCCAGAACGGCTAGAGTCAGGAAAACTGAGTCGCTGTTTATCCTGTATGCATCCAACAAGCTGGGTGTTCCTGCTTCAAAGCAAACTATTGCTCGCTGGATCTATAACACGATTCAGCAGGCTCATTCTGCGGCTGGATTGCCGCTTCCAAAATCAGTAAAAGCCCACTCCACAAGGAAGGTGGGCTCTTCTTGGGCGGCTGCCCGAGGGGTCTCGGCATTACAGCTTTGCCGAGCGGCTACTTGGTCAGGTTAAAACACTTTTGCAAAGTTCTACAAGTTTTATACCCTGGCTGAGGAGGACCTTGTGTTTGCTCATTCGGTGCTGCAGAGTCATCTGCACTCTCCCGCCCGTTTGGGAGCTTTGGTATAATCCCCATGGTCCTTACGGAGTCCCCAGCATCCACTAGGACGTTAGAGAAAATAAGATTTTACTTATTGGTAAATCTATTTCTCGTAGTCCGTAGTGGATGCTGGGCGCCCGTCCCAAGTGCGGACTTCTTCTGCAATGCTTGTATATAGTTATTGCTTAAATAAGGGTTATGTTTGGTTGCATCAGGGTTGATCTGATGCTCCGTTGTTGTTCATACTGTTAACTGGGTAAATTTATCACGAGTGATACGGTATGATTGGTGTGACTGGTATGAGTCTTGCCCTGGATTCCAAAATCCTTTCCTTGTACTGTCAGCTCTTCCGGGCACAGTTTCTCTAACTGAGGTCTGGAGGAGGGACATAGAGGGAGGAGCCAGAACACACCAGAATCCAAATTCTTTCTTAAAGTGCCCTGTCTCCTGCGGAGCCCGTCTATTCCCCATGGTCCTTACAGAGTCCCCAGCATCCACTACGGACTACGAGAAATAGATTTACCGGTAAGTAAAATCTTATTCTTTTTCTGTGGAACATTTCTGTGCAGCAAATGCTTGATGAAAAGTGAAATAAAGAGATGTCATACACATGGCAATATGCAGTTACCAGCCCTGCAGCATAGCACTCTGTAATCTCATCATGACAGCTGTAGCTACGGTTGGGTGTTGACGATGCAAGATTTCAACTACTTTGCACAATTAACCACAAATTGCAAAGAGAAAAAACAAGAGAAAGAAAAAAAATTCAGGAAACATGAACTTTTCATGTGACCTTAAAAAGTCTAGTTAACTTGGGGAGTTTCAAGCTGATGGTTTCACTTGAGTGACAATATTTTCAATTACGTCAAACATTTCAGCTACACTGTAACTACATACATACATTTAAATCATAATGCTATAGAGTAAATAAAGTTAATCAACAATAAAATCATGATATTGTCAGTTTGCATAACCATTACCCAAACATAGAGGTGAATTTAGATCTCATGGGGCCCTAAGCAAGACACCAATTTGGGGCCCCAGCCCACAAATAATCCATAGCACTGACAGCCTATATACATTATGCCACACCATACCACTCCTTATTTATATTATTATATACAGTGGTCGAAGTGGAAATTTTGAAGTTGGGGTATGGAAAAGTGAAGGTGGTAATCATGTGCGCGCCGCTCTGGGGAAAAGGGGTGTAGCCACTCAAAAGGGGCGTGCCCTTCAATGTAGTGTACCACACCATATAACCCTTATACACATTATGCATCACAATAGTAGGACCCCTTATACTATCTAGTACTGAGCAGAAATTCACATTATACCGCACGGTATGAGCCGAAATTCACATTATACCACATGGTATGAGCCAAAATTCACATACCACACGGTATGAGCCGAAATTCACATTATAGCACACAGTATGAGCCAAAATTAACATTATAGCACACGGTATGAGCCGAAATTCACATTATAGCACACGGTATGAGCCGAAATTCACATTATAGCACATGGTATGAGCCAAAATTCACATTATACCACACGGTATGAGCCGAAATTCACATTATACCACATGGTATGAGCCAAAATTCACATACCACACGGTATGAGCCGAAATTCACATTATAGCACATAGTATGAGCCAAAATTAACATTATAGCACATGGTATGAGCCGAAATTCACATTATAGCACACAGTATGAGCCGAAATTCACATTATAGCACATGGTATGAGCTGAAATTCACATTATACCACACGGTATGACCGAAATTCAAATTATATCATATGGTATAAGCCAAAATTCACATTATAGCACACAGTATGAGCCAAAATTCACATTATACCACACGGTATGAGCCGAAATTCATATTATACCACACGGTATAAGCCAAAAATCACATTATAAAACACAGTATGAGACGACATTCACATTATACCACACGGTATGAGCCGATGTAGTATATATGGTACTAGTAGCTGCCTACTATGGAATTGGTAATGTAATCAGGTTAAAGAGTTCAGCCATAACAGTAACAGTGAGTGGTACAATATATGCTGGAAGAATCCTTTACATGTAAAATACAGGGGACAGCAGTGGTTCCACCTCCTGTGCGCTGCACCTTGGACAGTGCCACGATTTGCCTACACCTAGCTAAGGCCCGCCCCTCACTGACACTATCAAGATGAAACGCGCAATGTTTTAGTTTTAAAACAAATGTAAAATTCCTATTAGGATATCACACAATGGGGGTAATTCTGAGTTGATCGCAGCAGAATTTTTGTTAGCAGTTGGGCAAAACCATGTGCACTGCAGGGGAGGCAGATATAACATGTGCAGAGAGAGTTAGATTTGGGTGTGTTATTTTGTTTCTGTGCAGGGTAAATACTGTCTGCTTTATTTTACACTGCAATTTAGATTGCAGATTGAACACACCACACCCAAATCTAACTCTCTCTGCACATGTTATATCTGCCTCCCCTGCAGTGCACATGGTTTTGCCCAACTGCTAACAAAGATCCTGCTGCGATCAACTCAGAATTACCCCCAATATGTATACATATATACTGTTTTTCCTTGGTATAAACAGTATATGTTTCCAAGCAACATATACTGTTTATATATAAAGATGAACTGACCTCCTCTGGGAGCTTCAGATGGCAGCAATGGGGAGGCAGGGAGCGGGCCACTCGCTCAGACGTGTCTCCTCTGCTCCATGCTCCACGCGATAGTAGCGACTGGCGAGTGTCCTGCCCCAGCAGGGCCGGATTAAGGTTGGAGGGGGCCACTGTCCAAAAAACTTGTGGGGGCCCCTATTAACATAATTGTGTTACAAAAAAGTGTGTGTGTGCGTATATGTATATATATATATATATATATATATATGTCCAAAAGATCCGGCACTCCAAAAGATATATCTAGCATCTTTTTTTTTTTTTTTTTATGTTTTGTTGCAGGTTTATGGACAAGCAATTTTATCAATAATGGACAAGCTCCCTCTCCTCAGCCCTGATGACGAGGTCCGCAGAGGCCCAGAAACGTTGGCATATACTTGAGGATCACCAAGGACGGTGAGCTATACAACACATTTAACATGCTTGTGCTATTCATTTATTTTTTTATCACGATAAAACATTTTTTAATTGAATCTTGGAGTGCCGTGCTTTCAGCCAGCATATCCAGCTGTCTGAATTGGACATATATATATATATATATATATATATATATATATATATATATACACTGTTGCATACAGTATATGCATTTACAGTATTTACTTTGATAGAGAGAGAAGTGGGTAGGAGGCAGGGATCAGAGAGAAGGGGGTTTGGGACAGCACAGAGAACATGTTTTGGGGCAGGCACAGAGAAGGGGGTATGGGACAGCACAGAGAAGCGGGTTTGGGGTAGAGATCACAGTAAAGGGGGTTTGGGGCAGGGATCACAGAGAAGGGGGTTTGGGGCAGGGATCACAGAGAAGGGGGTTTGGAACAGCACAGAGAAGGGGGTTTGGGGCAGGGATTACAGAGAAGGTGGTTTGGGACAGCACAGAGAAGGGGGTTTGGAGCAGGGATCACAGAGAAGGGGGTTTGGGACAGCACAGAGACGGGGGTTTGCGACAGCACAGAGAAAGAGGTATGGGACAGCACAGAGAAGGGGGTTTGGGGCAGGGATCACAGAGAAAGGGGTTTGGGACAGCACAGAGAAGGTGGTATGGGACAGTACAGAGAAGGGGGTTTGGGGCAGGGATTATAGAGAAGGGGGTTTGGGACAGCACAGAGAAGGAGGTTTGAGGCTGGGATCACAGAGAAGGGGGTTTGGGGCAGGGATCACATAGAAGGGGGTTTGGGACAGCACAGAGTAGGAGGTTTGAGGCTGGGATCACAGAGAAGGAGGTTTGGGGTAGGGATCACAGTAAAGGGGGTTTGGGACAGCACAGAGAAGGGGGTTTAGGACAGCAGAGATAAGGGGGTTTGGGGCAGGTTCACAGAGAAGGGTGTTTGGGCAGGGACAGTGGTGTAACTACTGCCCCCGCAGCCCTCGCGGTGGCTTGGGGGCGAGGGGCTGCGGGGGCGCCGCCACTGATTTAGAGCAGATTGACATGCGGATGAGCCGCATGTCAATCTGTTGTCACTAAACCCCCGCTGCAGTGAAGGAGGGACAAGGAGAGCACAGCGCCCGCCTCTCCCGTGTCCCTCCTGCGTCTCCGGCGTGTCTAATAAAGGAAGTGCAGTTCGTGAGCTCTGATTGGCTCACGAACCGGCACTTCCTTTTTTAACAGACCCGCGACCGGAGACCCAGGAGGGACACAGGAGAGGCGCGCGCTGTGCCCTCCTTATCCCTCCTTCACAGCAGCTGGGGGGGGGGGGGCACTGAGGGGGCATATATGGCACTGGGGGGCATATATGGCACTGGGGGGGCACTGAGGGGGCATATATGGCACTGGGGGGGCACTGAGGGGGCATATATGGCACTGGGGGGCACTGAGGAGGCATATATGGCACTGGGGGGGCACTGAGAGGGCATATATGGCACTGTATGTGTACCTGGCACATGGGGGGGGCTATATTTGGCACTGGGGGCACGTGAGCACCTGGCACTGTGGGGGTATATCTGGCACTGGGGGCATATGTGGCACTGGGGGGGGGGCTATATTTGGCACTGGGGGCACGTGAGCACCTGGCACTGTGGAGGAATATCTGGCACTGGGGGCATATGTGGCACTGGGGGGGGCACTGAGAGGGCATATATGGCACTGGGGGGGCACTTAGGGGGCATGTATGGCACTGTATGTGTACCTGTCACATGGGGGGGGGCTATATTTGGCACTGGGGGCATGTGAGCACCTGGCACTGTGGGGGAATATCTGGCACTGGGGGCATATGTGGCACTGGGGGGGGGCTATATTTGGCACTGGGGGCATGTGAGTACCTGGCACTGTGGGGGAATATCTGGCACTGGGGACATATGTGGCACTGGGAGCACAGCCCTAGCAACAAGCACTACCCCCTAGCAACGAGCATGACACCCAGTGCATGAAACCCCTGGCAACGAGCATGATACCCAGTGCATGAAACACCTGGCAACGAGCATGACACCATGAGCATGAAACCCCCTGGCACCGTGCATGGAACCAAGAGCATGAAACCCCTGGCAACGAGCAGGTAATTTAAAAGTAATTAGAAGCCTTACTGTAGGACTTAATGTGTAATGGGCATTACGGTGTGTGGCATAATGTATCATGGAGATTGCGGTGTGTGTCACAATGTGTCACAGGCATTACGGTGTGTGGCATACTATATCACGGGCATTGTGGTATGTGGTATAATGTCTCGGGGCATTGCAGTGTGGCATAGGGTATAACGGGCATTGCGGTATGTGTCACAGGCATTACGGTGTATGGTATACTATATCACGGGCATTGTGATATGTGGTATAATGTCTCAGGGTCATTGCAGTGTGTGGCATAATGTATCACGGACATTGCAGTGTGTGTCATAATGTGTCAGGCATTACGGTGTGTTGTATACTATATCACGGGCATTGTGGTATGTGGTATAATGTCTCAGGGTCATTGCAGTGTGGCATAATGTATAACGGGCATTGCGGTATGTGTCAGGCATTACTGTGTGTTGTATACTATATCACGGGCATTATGGTATGTGGTATAATGTCTCAGGGTCATTGCAGTGTGTGTCATAATGTGTCACAGGCATTGTATGTGCTATAATGTATCAGGGGCATTGCAGTGTGTAGCATAATGTATAACGGGCATTGCGATTCCTGTCGTCATGTGTCACAGGCATTACGGTGTGTGGCATAATGTGTCAGGCATTACGGTGTGTGGTATACTATATCACGAGCATTGTGGTATGTGGTATAATGTCTCAGGGTCATTGCGGTGTGTGTCATAATGTGTCACAGACATTGTATGTGCTATAATGTATCAGGGGCATTGCAGTGTGTAGCATAATGTATAACGGGCATTGCGATTCCTGTCGTCATGTGTCACAGGCATTACGGTGTGTGGCATAATGTGTCGGGGGCATTAGGGTGTGTGCAAATTGTGTCATGTGCATTATGGTGTGTGGAATAATGTCTAAGGGCCATTGCAGTATGTGGCATAATGTATACTGGGCATTACTATAAGGAGGAAAAATTACAAATAATGTAAGGGGCATGAATCAGGATTATTTTTCTTTCCTGTGGTGGCTAACGTCTGGGCGTGCAGGTTGCAAAACTGGGGTATAAGGAAGTCTTTTCCTGCAATGCCACGCCCCTTTATGCAAAGACAAGCTCATTCCAATGAAGCCACACACCCTTTTTGCACCGCGCGCATGTTTGTCACTTTAATAGTGCCAATTATGGGGGATGGGGGGGGGGGGGTGCCGAAGATTTTTTTGGCTTGGGGAGAAAAACTTCTAGTTACGCCACTGGGCAGGGATCACAGAGAAGGGGGTTTGGGACAGCACAGAGAAGGGGGTTTGGGACAGCACAGAGAAGGGGGTATCGGACAGCACAGAGAAGGGGGTTTGGGGCAGGGATCACAGATAATGGGGTTTGGGACAGCACAGAGAAGGGGGTTTGGGACAGTACAGAGAAGGGGGTTTGGGGCAGGGATTACAGAGAAGGGGGTTTGGGACAGCACAGAGAAGGAGGTTTGAGGCTGGGATCACAGAGAAGGGGGTTTGAGACAGCCCAGAGAAAGGGGGTTGGGGCAGGGATCACATAGAAGGGGGCTTTGGACAGCACAGAGAAGGGGGTTTGACAGCACAGAGAAGGGGGATTGGGGCAGGTTCACAGAGAAGGGGGTTTGGGCACGGATCACAGAGAAGGGGGTTTGGGACGGCACAGAGAGGGAGGTATGGGACAGCACAGAGAAGAGAGTTTGGGGCAGGGATTACAGAGAAGGGTTTTTTTTTGGTACAGCACAGTGAAGGAGGTTTGAGGCTGGGATCACAGAGAAGGGGGTTTGGGAAAGCACAGAGAAGAGGGTTTGGGGCAGGGATCACAGAAAAGGGGGTTTGGGGCAGGGATCACAGAGAAGGGCGTTTGGGGCAGGGATCACAGAGAAGGGGGGTTGGGACAGCACAGAGAAGGGGGTTTGGGGCATATATTACAGAGAAGGGGGTTTGGGACAGCACAGAGAAGGAGGTTTCAGGCTGGGATCACAGAGAAGGGGGTTTGGGGTAGGGATCACAGTAAAGGGGGTTTGAAGGTGGTTTGGGGCAGGGATCACAGAGAAGGGGGTTTTGGACAGCACAGAGAAGGGGGTTTGGACCAGTGACGTGCGGTGAGGTCAATGACTGGGGAGGCACTGTTGTAAATTAATGTGAATATATATATATATATATACACAAAACACCGAACAAAAATTACATGTACTGTATCTTGAATTTAAAGAATAAAAAGGCACTGTACTTAAAATAATAATAATGACACACAATGAGAATGCACAGAAAGGTACACACACAATATAAGCGCCTGACAGGTACTGGATCCATGATCCAGGCCTGCCGCCTCCCGCCACTGTCGATGCCCGCCGCCGCCCAGGCAGAGGCGGATTTAGATCTCATGGGGCCCTAAGCAAGGCCCCAATTTGGGGCCCCCCTTCCTCAAACAATCCATAGCACTATGGGGGTAATTCCAAGTTGATCGCAGCAGGATTTTTGATAGCAATTGGGCAAAACCATGTGCACTGCAGGGGGGGCAGATATAACATTTGCAGAAAGAGTTAGATTTGGGTGGGTTATTTTATTTCTGTGCAGGGTAAATACTGGCTGCTTTATTTTTACACTGCAAATTAGATTGCAGATTGAACACACCCCACCCAAATCTAACTCTCTCTGCACATGTTATATCTGCCTCCCCTGCAGTGCACATGGTTTTGCCCAACTGCTAACAAAATTCCTGCTGCGATCAATTTGGAATTACCCCCTATATCCTGTCATCACCGCCCCTGGTTGTGCCTGCTGTGTTTGTGCCTCCTTCCCTCGCACGCCCATGAAGTGGCAGCAGAAGTGCATGTCCTACCTACACTCCTGCAGTGGGGACAGATACTGGAGCCTCCTCTCGGGCAGCGTGGGGATCGATTCTGCTAGTCTCCAGCCTCCTCCACCAGCAGCAGGTTTCCCAGCAGCCACACTGCTTCTGAGAGAGCTGCTACTGGCAGTGGAGGCTGGAGATTAGCAGAATCGTCCCCAAAATGCAGCGCCAGCAGGGACAGACCTACACTTTTCTTTTAGTGGGAGCTGGCAATGGACATCCCCCCGCTGTGATAGGTTTGTGTTGCAGTTCAGAGATAGAAGAAAGCCAAAGGGGGCCAACAACAAAGGGGAGAGACCGTAGACAGGTGCAAGAAGCGAGATGGGAGCTGCCGATAGACGTTTAAGAAGAGAGAGAGAGCAAGATATGTGGAGAGATAGAGTGGCAGAGGACAGGATGTAAATAAAGTACTAACCTTGGGACCTGGATTTCGGATGCGGAGGGTAATGAATGCGCAGAGGGCCTCCCAGGGCCAAAACACAGGCGTTCTGGCTTCACAAAAGACAGCTTTTATCATGAGAGCTGTTCTTTGCGATGCTAATCGCAAATGTTAGTACATATGCGATTAGTATCATTGCGATGTTTGGCGGAATATAGTCCGCAGCATTAGTACATCCCTCCCAGAGAAAGGAGAGAGGCACAGAGAGGAAGGCAGAAAGAGAGAGGAGAGATATGAGAGAGAGGGGGGCACAGAAAGGAGAGAAAGAAAGGGGTGAACAGAGAGCAGAGAGAGAGAGAGAGAGAGAGAGAGAGAGAGAGAGAGAGAGAAATTAGAGAGAAAGAGGCATAGGAGGGGAGAGAGAGGGAAAGACACAGAGAAAGGAGAGAGAGGGGCAAAGAGAAAAGGGAGAGAGAGGAGAGAGAAATGAGAGAGAGAGGAAAGAGACAGAGAGATAAGAGAAAGCCACGGGGCAGGGAGGCGGGGGGAGAGAAAGATGAGATAACATAGGATATACTAAAGAGAAAATGCAGCTAAAAACCCCCAAACTGACGTTTTTAGACTTCAGCTGCATTTCCCAAATGTACCAAGCTCTGGAATGCGATGCATTCTGGGGCTTGGATGTGGTGGGTAAAGCAAGCTTTTGATGTACATGAGGTGTGGACATTGTGACTATACTGGATGGGGGCTTTCTAGGTGCAGGAACAGTGAGAGAAGTGCAGTGGGCTGGTTGGGAAGGGAAAGGAGGAGACACTGGGCCGGCAGGGTGGGAGACACTGGGATGGGGGGGGGCAGTAATGGTGGGGGACACTGGGCAGGGTGGGAGACACTAGGATGGGGGGGCAGTGATGGTGAGGGACACTGGGCAGGGTGGGAGACACTGGGATGGGGGGTCAGTAATGGTGGGAGACACTGGGATGGGGGGGGATCAGTAATGGTGAGGGAAACTGGGCAGGGTGGGAGACACTGGGATGGGGGGCAGTAATGGTGGGGGACACTGGGCAGGGTGGGAGACACTGGGATGGAGGGGCAATATTGGTGGGGGACACTGGGCAGGTTGGGAGACACTGGGATGGGGGGGCAGTAATGGTGGGGGTCACCGGGCAGGGTGGGAGACACTGAGATGGGGCAGTAATGGTGGGGGACACTGGGCAGGGTGGGAGACACTGGGATGGGGGGTCAGTAATGGTGGGGGACACTGGGATGGGGGGTCAGTAATGGTGGAGGACACTGGGCAGGGTGGGAGACACTGGGATGGAGGGGCAGTATTGGTGGGGGACACTGGGCAGGGTGGGAGACACTAGGATGGGGGGGCAGTGATGGCGGGGGACACTGGGCAGGGTGGGAGACACTGGGATGGGGGGCCAGTAATGGTGGGGGACACTGGGCAGGGTGGGAGACACTGGGATGGAGGGGCAGTATTGGTGGGGGACACTGGGCAGGGTGGGAGACACTGGGATGGGGGGGCAGTAATGGTGGGGGTCACCGGGCAGGGTGGGAGACACTGAGATGGGGCAGTAATGGTGGGGGACACTGGGCAGGGTGGGAGACACTGGGATGGGGGGTCAGTAATGGTGGGGGACACTGGGATGGGGGGTCAGTAATGGTGGGGGACACTGGGCAGGGTGGGAGACACTGGGATGGAGGGGCAGTATTGGTGGGGGACACTGGGCAGGGTGGGAGACACTAGGATGGGGGGGCAGTGATGGTGGGGGACACTGGGCAGGGTGGGAGACACTGGGATGGGGGGCCAGTAATGGTGGGGGACACTGGGCAGGGTGGGAGACACTGGGATGGAGGGGCAGTATTGGTGGGGGACACTGGACAGGGTGGGGGACACTGGGATGGGGGGGCAGTAATGGTGGGGGTCACTGGGCAGGGTGGGAGACACTGAGATGGGGCAGTAATGGTGGGGGACACTGGGCAGGGTGGGAGACACTGGGATGGGGGGTCAGTAATGGTGGGGGACACTGGGATGGGGTGGTCAGTAATGGTGGGGGACACTGGGCAGGGTGGGAGACACTGGGATGGAGGGGCAGTATTGGTGGGGGACACTGGGCAGGGTGGGGCACACTGGGATGGGGGCATTAATGGTGGGGGACACTGGGCAGGGTGGGAGACACTGGGATGGAGGGGCAGTAATGGTGGGGGACACTGGGCAGGGTGGGAGACACTGGGATGGAGGGGCAGTAATGGTCGGGGACACTTGGCAGGGTGGGAGACGCTGGGATGGGGGGCAGTAATGATGGGGGACACTGGGCAGGGTGGGAGACACTGAGATGGGGGCAGTAATGGTGGGGGACACTGGGCAGGGTAGGAGACACTGGGATGGGGGGGCAGTAATGGTGGGGGTCACCGGGCAGGGTGGGAGACACTGAGATGGGGCAGTAATGGTGGGGGACACTGGGCAGGGTGGGAGACACTGGGATGGGGGGTCAGTAATGGTGGGGGACACTGGGATGGGGCGTCAGTAATGGTGGGGGACACTGGGCAGGGTGGGAGACACTGGGATGGAGGGGCAGTATTGGTGGGGGACACTGGGCAGGGTGGGAGACACTGGGATGGGGGGGCAGTGATGGTGGGGGACACTGGGCAGGGTGGGAGACACTGGGATGGGGGGCCAGTAATGGTGGGGGACACTGGGCAGGGTGGGAGACACTGGGATGGAGGGGCAGTATTGGTGGGGGACACTGGACAGGGTGGGGGACACTGGGATGGGGGGGCAGTAATGGTGGGGGTCACTGGGCAGGGTGGGAGACACTGAGATGGGGCAGTAATGGTGGGGGACACTGGGCAGGGTGGGAGACACTGGGATGGGGGGGTCAATAATGGTGGGGGACACTGGGATGGGGGGGTCAGTAATGGTGGGGGACACTGGGCAGGGTGGGAGACACTTGGATGGAGGGGCAGTATTGGTGGGGGACACTGGGCAGGGTGGGGCACACTGGGATGGGGGCATTAATGGTGGGGGACACTGGGCAGGGTGGGAGACACTGGGATGGAGGGGCAGTAATGGTGGGGGACAATGGGCAGGGTGGGAGACACTGGGATGGAGGGGCAGTAATGGTCGGGGACACTGGGCAGGGTGGGAGACACTGGGATGGGGGGCAGTAATGATGGGGGACACTGGGCAGGGTGGGAGACACTGAGATGGGGGCAGTAATGGTGGGGGACACTGGGCAGGGTAGGAGACACTGGGATGGGGGGCAGTAATGGTGGGGACACTGGGCAGGGAGCACTGACCTCGGGTTGCAGCTCCTGTCAATGCCTGGCCCAGCACACCGGCTGCAGCACTGCACTATTACACAGCAGCCTGCTGAGCAGCCCCTCTGCTGTGGCTGCTGCTGGGATCTGGCAGGCTGATGTTTGTGAGGTGCTCCAGGGATCACTGCCTCATGCTGGTGGTGCGGTGCGGTACGGTGCAGTGTGGTGCGGTACAGCTCGCTGGGAGGAGAATAGACAGTGCCAAGCGCCGGCTTTAGGAAGCCACCATCAATTAGACTGAGCTGTGCGGGTAGGAGGCGGGGCTTCCCTTCCCGGCTTCCGAGCCTCTCTGACTGTGACTGTGTAGACTACTGAGGGAACATGTGATGGGGCCGGGGCCGGCTCCTGATTAGCGCAAGCCGCACACGGATTTTAAAACAATGGGGAAAAAAAGACACCGCAGCCGCCTCTGCCCGCTACCGCCCTCTATGCCAGGTCTCACACAGCAAAGTGTGCCTGCTCATCACGTGCCTGCTCATCGAACGTGATGAGCAGGCATTAACCATCTGTGTGTGTGCTGTGGAATTTTTAAATAAAATACATTGAAACCTTTATTGTGTGGAACAGGGGAGAGGGGGGATGGCGGGGGGGGGGGGAGGGGAGGGAGAACATTGATATAATATTGCTGTCCAGGGTGCAGCGCTATTGAGTTAATGAAAGACCTGGACAGCAATATAGGGAGTTGTAGAGTAAACTGTGTGACAGTGTGTGTGAGTGTAGTGTAACTAAACACTTACATGCACTGACACACTGCGGCAGACACTATCTCTCTCTCCACCTGTACAGCACTGACAGTGATAGCAGGATGCAGTCACTGTCAGTGCTGCAGCTGCTACCCAGTGCCCAATCACAGTGACAGGGGCGTGCTTTCATATGGCTGAAAGCACGTCCCTGCTGCTCTGAGGCACTTGTATAGGTGCCGCTTCCAGTGCATTTTTAAATGGGCTTTTTCAGCCCTCACCATGGCCCCGCCCCCCGACCGTCCCCTGCTTCCGGACTTTACAATGGTGAGCGAGAGGCACCTAGCTCGGTGTCGCAGACAATGTCAGAAATGAAGTTTAAACAGGCATTTATGCCTAAAATCATTAACATAATATAAAGCAGATACTTATGACACATAATATGTGCCATAAGTATCTTCTTTGTATTATGTTAATCATTAATGACAGGGGAGGCACAGCTACCCTGCCTCCCCTGACTGCACGTCCCTGGTTAGGACAGCACAGAGAAGGGGGTTTGGACAGCACAGAGAAGGGGGATTGGGGCAGGTTTACAGAGAAGGGGGTTTGGGCAGGTATCACAGAGAAGGGGGTTTGGGCAGGTATCACAGAGAAGGGGGTATGGGACAGCACAGAGAAGAGGGTTTGGGGCAGGGATTACAGAGAAGGGTTTTTTTTGGTACAGCACAGAGAAGGAGGTTTGAGGCTGGGATCACAGAGAAGGGGGTTTGGGAAAGCACAGAGAAGGGGGTTTGGGGCAGGGATCACAGAGAAGGGGGTTTGGGGCAGGGATCACAGAGAAGGGGGTTTGGGGCAGGGATCACAGAGAAGGGGGTATGGGACAGCACAGAGAAGAGGGTTTGGGGCAGGGATTACAGAGAAGGTTTTTTTTTGGTACAGCACAGAGAAGGAGGTTTGAGGCTGGGATCACAGAGAAGGGGGGTTGGGAAAGCACAGAGAAGGGGGTTTGGGGCAGGGATCACAGAGAAGGGGGTTTGGGGCAGGGATCACAGAGAAGGGGGTTTGGGGCAGGGATCACAGAGAAGGGGGTTTGGGGCAGCACAGAGAAGGAGGTTTGAGGCTGGGATCACAGAGAAGGGTTTGGGGTAGGGATCACAGTAAAGGGGGTTTGGGACAGCTCAGAGAAGGGGGTTTGGGGCAGGGATCACAGAGAAGGGGTTTTTGGACAGCACAGAGAAGGGGGTTTGGGCAAGCACAGAGAAGGGGGTTTGGGCCAGGTTCACTGAGAAAGGGGTTTGGGACATGGATTACAGAGAAGGGGGTTTGGGACAGCACAGAGAAGGGAGTTTGGGGCAGGAATCACAGACAGCCTTACTCTAAAGGACACCCATTTTGTGGCCAACAGAGCCGATTCCCCACTTCAGCAGCCTGAGGTCGCCAGGAGGTGCGGTGTGCTGTGGACCAGTGTCCTCTGCATTCCTTGACTGGCCGACGCCACAGCTGCTGGGGAGGGGGCGGGGAATGTCGGAACTGACTGTGAGTGAGCCGCGGAGAACACTAACTGGAGGCTGGAGCGCAGGCAGCAAAATGCTGTCCTGCCCTCCGTTAATATAATATTTGTGGTGGCTTTGTGGGGGGGGCCCCTGGTTGTGGGGGCCCCGCCGATAATCCGGCCCTGATCCCCAGCATAGTTTGTACATATTGTAATGAGCAACATGCCGCTCTGCCGCTCATTACATATGTACAAATACAGGCTCGGACTGGCCCACAGGGGTACAGGGGAAACCACTGGTAGGCCCCACTGCCTGGAGGCCCTCCTCCTCTAGGGATCAGGTTCTAGACTGTGCACTTGTATTATATAATATACATATGTTACCTTATACTGCACAGGATTATGATGTATTCTCTACAGTACATTGCTGTTATTAATCTGGCACATTATCATGCATGCACTAGCATTAATTACTATATAAATTATCAAGAGTCCAGACCAGGTACTCTATAATGGTTAGTCACACCTCTAATCATGGGCCCCTACCATTGCATACCCCCGGTGGGCCCTTCATGCTCCAGTCCGACACTGTACGAATACACAAGGAGTAGCTCTGCCCGCTTAGGTTGCCTAGCAGTAAATCCACCTCTGCCGAAACATCATGGATAATTTATTTTTGTCCACAGCTGATTCCAGTTGCCTGTGGATAAATATAAGCATAACCGTAATACATCTAAAAATTATACAAATAACAAAAATAGTAAATAATCTTATTGTGCCCATAACATAAAAACAGTACTCCTACATACAGTGGCGTCATGAGGTGGGTGCAGAGGGTGCGGCCCGCACCTGGGTGTCACCCTTCAATGGGGTGACACCAAACAAGAGCCGCACACCTCGCACCTGCTGCATTCCTATCGTGACACTGTCACTGTCAATGTGTCAGACAGCACGGACCCAGCTGCTGCGCACACGCACCTGCTGGGGGGGTAGGGGGGGGTTGCACGATCGTAACTGTGCCGCGGCGGGCGGCGTCCTCTTGTTGCAGGTGGGGGTGTATGATTTTGAGTCGGCGGGAGTGCGATCGTAACTGCAGTGCTCTATTTGCCGTCCGGCACCAAGCACTACAGTTACGATCGCACCCCCGCCGACTCAAAATCATACACCCCCACCTGCAACAAGAGGATGTCGCCGTGGCACAGTTATGATCGCATCCCCCTGCTGACTCAAACCCTTGCCTGAACACCGCCACCGCCGGGTCTGTAACTGACAGGGTTACTGACAGTCTCCTCAGCCAGGATGCCAGTCGCTGTACGTCACTCCTCATGACGTCATCATGCGCGCCGGCGCGGCTTGCCATTCTCCTCACCGCCGCCGGCCATGTTCTGCACACCACCGCCCACTTCTTCCGCTGCCCAGGGCCATCAACTCCGCACCCCCGCCAACTACACCCCTCTCCGCTGCTCAGGTACTTACCCTGCTTCCCTATGTCCCTGTCACTGCTGTTACTCACTTTTCCTGCGGTCACTGTCCCTGCTGTCACTGTACCTCTGTCACTCTCCCTGTCCCTATGTCCCTGCTGTCACTCTCCCTGTCCCTGAATTTTGGATCATACTGTGTGGCATATTGTGAAAGCGCATACAGCAGTATCGTCTGGCGCGCTGTGTGCATAGGAAGGCGATGGCTACCTGATGTACAAAGGCTCATGTAGCTCCTTACTGCACGTTACTCCCTTCCGGTCACTTTGTCAGGTTGGGGCTGGCGTTGGCTCTGTTCTTAAAGAATCTTTTTTTTCATTAAACTTTAATGCTCCTCATTAGTACGCCGGCATACTAGGGCAGGGCACGCCGGGAGATGTAGGCGCTGTCACATACTCCCGGTGTGCCTTTCGCAGGAAACACACAACACACTATGCCAGCGCAGAAGGCGGCCTACTGTGCATGCGCCGGAGGAGAGGTAATGCCGGAAAGGAAAAAAACATGTCTGGCGCGGGGGACAGTGGGAATAGGCACTAGTATGCATGCGTGGGAGCGCACCGATTGGCGCTATGAGTCCGGAGTGCACTTCACCTGGGGCCAGACATAGCGCATCGTTATGAGGCCAGGCCAGGAAATCATACATCCAGGTGATATGTGACGGCAGATCACCCCGAAAAAGCAGTGAAGTGCCAAAGCGGAAATAAGGATCTTTAAGGTAATGATAATACATCTGCCCCAATGTGTGGTATAATGTGAATTTCGGCTCATACCATGTGCTATGATGTGAATTTCGGCTCATTCTGTGTGCTATGATGTGAATTTCGGCTCATTCTGTGTTCTATGATGTGAATTTCGGCTCATACCATGTGCTATAATGTGAATTTTGCATATACTCAATTCTCAATTATGGACCTAATTCTGGTCGCATTTAATTTTAGCAATAATCGCAATCGAGTGATTTTTGCTAAAATGCACCACGGTGGCAGTGAGCATGCAAAGAAAGTGCGGTCGCATCCCTGAAGGACTGCACTTTCATTGACAGTGGTGGGCATTGGGGCCCGGCGTAGTGGGGCGTGGTTGCGAAAGAGGATCAGAGCTTTTTTTGGGGCGGCTATGTGACATCACACGCACCCACTGCAACACGAAAAATGGTGGTGCATCGCCTGCATACGCAGCCTAGCTACGTCTGCAGGGGGTCATCCTTCGTATCTGCTTCAGCGATGTGATCGCAAAATAATTGAGATCGCATCGCTGGATGCCAATTAGCTTGCTACAGAAACGATTGCAAATTCTGCTTTTTAGCAGAATATGCAAACCAACCTGAATAGGGTCCTATGTCACTACTATTGCCATCGCATTCAGTGATATACAGGAATTATGATTTACAAAAACTAGTACAAAAACATTTCTAAGGATTCCGTGTGGTGTGATATGGGAGGAGGTCCATGGGGGGTGACACCATGAGTTACCACACCGGGTGACACCAACTCCCTACGTACATCTGGGAAGCTCTGTAAATGGTATCTGGTCAGATTGTTGAAATTAACCATGATGACATTCATGTCAACAATCGAATGCTGACATGGTTCCACCACATGCAGGACCGGATTAAGCCCTGGGGAGGAGGGTGGGGTAGGGGAGAGTAAGGGGGGGGGGGGGGGGGGGGGGGAGTACCCAGTACCCATTCCAGGAGGGAAAAATGCTTTCTACCTAGACTTCCCTCTTAATATGTGATTGACGTCACCTGTCACCTGTATTGTAGTGGAACAAAGTTGCTTAAACAACCTTGAAAATGCACATAGAAAAATTAAATTTATAATTTATCTTGCAAAGAGGAGAGTTATGGTAGACTTACCATTGTTAGCGCTCTTTGTGCGAGGTACATTGGGTTCCACAGGGAAACATTGGAGTGCAGAGTGGCTCTTGATCGAGAGGCACCAACAGGCTAAAGCTTTAGGCTGTCCCAAGATGCATTGGGGCCTCCTCTATAACCCCGCCTCCAGGCACTGTGAGCTCAGTTTTGTTAACCAGTCCAATGCAGGTGCCAGGAGAAAGTAGATGTCAGTCACAAAGAACCACAGGAGCCTGAGAGAAAGTAGATGTTAGTCACATAGAACCACATTCTCACAACAGGAGAAGCTACCAGCAGCTAATGCCATACAAACCCATAGAAGCTAGGTGCGTCAGGGTGGGCGCCCTGTGGAACCCAATGTACCTCACAGAAAGAGAGTTAACAATGGTAAGCCTACCATAACTCTCATTTTCTGCAGCAGTTTACATTGGTTTCCACAGTGAAGCATCGGGGATGTCCTAAAGCAGTTCCTCAAAGGAGGGGACGTGTCTTAGCGGGTATGAGAACCCGGCAGCCAAAGGAAGCATCCTGGGAGGCAGCAGTATCAAAGGCACAGAAGCTAATAAACGTGTTCACAGAGGACAACGTAGTTGCCTTGCACAATTGTTCTGCGGATGCGCCACGGTGAGCCGCCCAAGAAGGTCCAACAGACAGAAAAGAATGGGCATTAATAGCAGCAGGAGCTGGGAGACCAGCCTGTGCATAAGCTTGTGCAATCACCATTCTAATCCATCTGGCCAAGGTTTGCTTATTCGCAGGCCAGCCACGTTTGTGAGAACAAAACAAGACAAAAAGGGAGTCTGACCTCCTGATAGAGGCAGTCCTCTCCACATATACGGAGAGCCCATACCACATCTAAAAACCGTTCTTTGGAGGACAAATCAGAAGAGATAAAGGCCGGAAACACAATCTCTTGGTTAAGGTGAAAAGATGACACCACGTTCGGTAAATAACCTGAGCGAGTTCTAAGAACTGCCCGGTCATGATGAAACATTAGAAAGGGTGGACAGGACAATGCGGCTAAGTCCGACACCCTTCTAGCAGAGGCAATAGCCAGTAAAAACAAGACCTTGGCCGTGAGCCATTTAAGGTCCACTGTCTCAAGAGGTTCAAATGGAGACTCTTGCAGGGCATTCAAGACAACAGACAGATCCCATGGAGCCACAGGAGGGACATAGTGAGGCTGAATCTGTAAGACACCCTGAGTGAATGTATGAACGTCAGGTACAGACGCAATTTTTCTCTGAAATCATACCGACAAGGCGGATATGTTAACTTTGATGGAGGCCAGACCACGGCCTAAGTCTAGGCCTTTTTTCAGAAAAAAAAAGAATTCTGAAAGTTCTGAATCTGTATGCATCATAATTCTTCTCAGCACACCAGGTGAAGTAAGAATTCTAGACCCTGTAATAAATCCAAGCTGAAGCCGGTTTACGGGCTTTTAACATAGTTTGGATGACCACCTCAGAGAATCCTTTGGCTCTCAGGAGTGATGCTTCAAGAGCCACGCCGTCAAAGCCAGCCTGGCCAGGTCCAGATAAAGACAATAGCCCTGTACGAGGAGGTCTGGGTGCTGAGGAAGTAGAAGAGGACGCTCTGTCGATAGACCCAGCAGGTCTGAGAACCAAAGCCGTCTGGGCCACGCTGGGGCGACAAGAAGTAGAAATCCTCCTTCTTGTTTGAACTTCCGCAGGACCCTGGGCAGGAGTGACACTTGAGGGAACACGTAGAGCAACAGAAAGTTCTATGGAATTGCCAGTGCATCCATGAACGCTGCTTGAGATCCCTGGACCTTGATCCGAAGACTGGAACCTTGTGATTGTGTCGAGACGCCATCAGGTCTACGTTTGGTAGGCCCCACTTGTCCACTAGGAGTTGAAAGACTTCTGGATGAAGACTCCACTCTCCGGCATGCATGTCATGGCGACTGAGGAAGTCTGCTTCCCAGTTTAGGATGCCCGGAATGAACACTGCCGATATTGCTGGCAGATGGCGCTCCGCCCAACAAAGGATTTTTGACACTTCCATCATAGCCATGCGGCTTTGAGTGCCGCGTTGATGGTTTATGCATGCCACCGTAGTGGCATTGTCTGACCGTACTTGAACCGGCCTGTTCTGTACCAGAGGCATGGCGAGGATCAATGCATAGAATACCGCCCGCAACTCCAGAATGTTTATTGGGAGGAGTGACTCCTCCTTGGTCCAGCGACCTTGAAAGAGTGTTGCTTCAACACTGCACCCCATCCCCTCAGACTGGCATCCGTTGTTAGCAGGACCCAGTCAGGGATCCAGAAGGGACGGTCCCTGCTCAATTACTGGTTTTGTAGCCACCAGGTCAGCGACAGACAAACCTCCGGAGTCAAAGTGATCATGTGAGATCTGATCCGATGAGGTAGGCCGTCCCACTTGAAAATTATTAACCTCTGCAGAGGATAAGAATTAAATTGAGCCGTACTCTTCCATGTCGAATGCCGACACTATCAGGCCAGGTACTTGCATCACCGAGTGTATCGACACTCTGGGGCGACAAAGGAAGCATCCAGACCTGGGTGAAGTGCCGAAGTCGGCCTCCCTCCCTGGTGTCCCCCAAGGGGAGGCCCTCCCCGACATGCGGCAGGCTTGTCTTGTTTACAAGCAGGCTGATGGGCTGCCCAGGACTGCTTTGCCTTGGGCTTAGTGATTTGGGAGCACGAGTTTGTCTCAGGTATGCCTGACCTTTTGCTTTTTCTTGAGGCCGAAAGGAACGAAAAGTGGTACCTTTAGCCTTCTGTGCAGAAGGATTAGTATTTGGGAGAAAGGTAGTCTTAGCAGCCACCAATTCAGACACAATTTTATTTAGGTCTTCCCCAAACAAAATGTCCCTCTTAAAGGGGAGTACCTCCAAGGTCTTTTTGGAGTCTAGGTCCACCTTTCATGACCTCAACCATAGAATATGGCGAGCCAGGACAGACGTAATCGATGCCTTGGCTGCCAACACACCTGGCCTCAGACGACGCCTCCTGAATGTAATAGGCGGCAGTGGTAATATGAGACAGGTACTGTCTGGCATTGTCAGATATATCCTCGGGCAGCTCTTCCTCTAATGCCTGAACCCATGCTTCAATTCCTTTTGCAGCCCAAGAGGCCGCAATAGTGGGTCTATCTATAGCACCTGTAAGGGAGTAAGACTTCAGGTATCCCTCCACACGCTTATCTGACGGATCCTTCAGTGAAGTGACAGTGGATGACACCACTAGGCAGGTGACATGAGAATCCACCGGCTGTGAATTTTCCCACTTGTTACATAACTCTGCAGGGAGAGGATAGGGAGCCAAGGCCCGTTTAGACAGAGGGAATTTCTTCCATGGATTAGACCAGGGCTCCTGCCTGATGTCCACCAAATGGTCAGAATAGGGTAATAAATTTTTAACCACCTTCTGCCATTTAATCATATCGGTTTTCTTAGCCACAATGTTGGAATCCTCATCATCAATGGTTTGTAGGATTTGCTTAATAGCAACCACAAGGGCAGGGACATCAATTTGCAATGGAGAATCCTTGTCAGAAACACCTGATTCAGTGTCTGACAGAACAGTATGCTCCACCTCCTCTTCAGGTGAAACATCTGAGAGATTAGTGGATTGTTATGACAATAAGACTGCACTGGACTAGTATATGTACAGATGGGTGTAGTATGAATGGCCGACGCTCAGGATACCAGCGCCGGGATCCCGACCACCGGAATGCTGGCAGCGGGGAGAGCGCAAAAGAGCCCCTTGTGGGCTCGCTGCATGCGCCACGCTATTTATTCTCCCTGTCGTGGACACCCCAAGAGGGAGAATAGTTGTCGGTATACCAGCTGTCGGGATTCCGGTGTTGGTATGCTGTGTGCCTAGATCCTGACAGCCGGTATATCGGGTGCCACCCCCACAGATTATATATATATATATATATATATATGTATCCTGATGACGAGAAATAAATCTCGAAACATTGAACACATTTACCTGCTCCTTTCATCATTTGATTGAGTGCCGCCTTGTGTGCTGTATATTTGGGTCTCTGAGCAAAGGACACCTAGGAGGGCACCGGAGCTACCTTGAACTTTATTTGGAGTGCTGCCTACTCTGTTACCATATATATATATATATATATACACACATAGAGAAGGCTCAATCGAAATTTGATTCACCAAAATCACTTGCGAACCCATCCATGACTCCGGATCGAATGGTTTTCACAATGACTTACGATGATTTTTCGAACAACATCAGTAGTGCTCTTCGGAAACACTAGCCTATCATTACCTCTGATACCCAACTCAAGTTAAAAAAATCTCGTCCTCCCATGATGGCTTACAGTAAAGCCCCTAACCTCAAACAACTCTTACTTAGACCTACGGCCAGTCCACGCAAGCCTAGTACAACTACATGGTTACATCAGAGGAAACCGGGTTGTTTCAAATGTACTGGTTGCACCACCTGTCGGAGCATGTTGACAGGCCCCACATTCCCTCATCCACACTCTGGACGTCCTATTAATATCAGATTTAAATTACATTGCACTATGGAATTTGTTATTTACATTCTCATTTGTCCATGTGGCCTCTATTATGTGGGCATGACTACAAGGTGCTTCAGGGACAGGATGGTGAACCATCGAACCGCTCTACATCAAGCACTTGAATCAGGAACAGTGGAACAACCCGTGCCAAGACATTTCCTTTCCCAACAGCATCAAGTGTCTAACCTCCGTTGTAAACTGATTGACTGGATCCCCCCACAATCTCGTGGTGGTGATCGTGCTTTGGTGCTACGGAAGAAGGAGAGCTGTTGGATCCATCGGCTCGACACCATTGCCCCTAGGGGCATGAATGAGAACAACTTATTATCGATCTTTCTTAAATAATATCATGTATTTGCCATTATAGTTCAGTATCTAGCATTATATACTTTAACTACTTATCATTGAACCTCCTTCCCTATGTGTATATCCTTACAGTTAGCTTTACATATTAATTCTCTATTTTTGAATATATTTGGAACACCATATGGACCCTTTATGTATTGGTGCTTGGGTACGTGGTATGTCTTTCCACTTGTTCTAAGTGGCATTATATTATATGTAATTGATCTCTATGTTCTATTATTATGCTATTTTCGACCACCATTCTATTTTTTGACCCAATGCAGGTTACTATAACATCTGGTGGTTTATCTGTGCTTAGGCATTTATTATGTGTACTCCACTCCCAGGCTCTTATTATACCATGTATGTATTTTCTTTTGGGGTTGATTTCCCCTACAATGTTGTCTATTAAAGAGTACCGGTAAATGACTTTTTGCGATTCATACGTTAACGATATGGACAGTCCCCGCTAGCTACATAGGCATAACTTTAGCCCATTTATCTTCATTATCACTAGTGTCAATATTAGCCCTGAGAGGTGTGCGCCTGCTTTGTCCCTATGGCAACCTAACAATTTCTCGTCTGCCCGGAAGTGATGTCATCTGCAGTGTTTATGCATCCCCATGACTACCCAGTAGCTTCTCCGGCTGTCCAGAAGTGTCCTACATGGGAATGTGAGTGGAGCACAAAGACCTGCATGCCAGGTCAGTATGGTGCTCACGCCACACCGCTCTAACCCCTGCTTTAGTAGCAAACGTGGTATTTGAGACTAAGATCCTTTAGACACAGGCACTGTTCGGTCCCGATGACACTTCTGGTAATAAACCGAAAAGACGCATGCGTTCCAGCTTTGGAACGCACGCACCGCGATTGGAGGGCCATCTTTGGCGCCTATTTTGATGCACACTGGTATTTAATAGGGGCCTGGGAGGCTGCGTTCATGTCTCCGGTTCCTAATTATGGATTGCTGCCATTGCTGACTAATATAACTTTGTTTTGACCAGCTGATACCTTGAAAAAGGTCTGAACATGGGACCGAAACGTTGGTATGCATTTTTTCTGTGAGCACTTCACAAAAATTTATTTGCAACTGTTTAAACTACTACGACATTAAAAGTCACTTGGAATTTTATGAAAAAGTCTGGAGAGTGCTATCATTTCCACTTAGGTGGAAAACACTGATATATATATATATATATATATATATATATATAACACAGCATGGTCCTAGACCGGAGGTATGTATCAGAATACTGGTACAATATATCCTGTACACTTTTTCTTAACTAACGCTGTCTGTATAAAAACATGTAAAAATAAGATTTTAAACCTACCGGTAAATCTTTTTCTCCTAGTCCGTAGAGGATGCCGAGGACTCCGTAAGGACCATGGGGTATAGACGGGCTCCGCAGGAGACATGGGCACTATAAAGTACTTTAGAATGGGTGTGCACTGGCTCCTCCCTCTATGCCCCTCCTCCAGACCTCAGTTAGAGAAACTGTGCCCAGAGGAGACGGACAGTACGAGGAAAGGATTTTTGTTAATCTAAGGGCAAGATTCATACCAGCCCACACCATCCACACCGTATAACATGGAATATACGAACCAGTTAACAGTATGAAACAAAACAGCATCAGCCCGAGACTGATCAAAACTGTAACATAACCCTTATGTAAGCAAAAACTATATACAAGGCTTGCAGAAGATAGTCCGCACTGGGACGGGCGCCCAGCATCCTCTACGGACTAGGAGAAAAAGATTTACCGGTAGGTTTAAAATCTTATTTTCTCTTACATCCTATAGGATGCTGGGGACTCCGTAAGGACCATGGGGATTATACCAAAGCTCCAGACCGGGCGGGAGAGTGCAGATGACTCTGCAGCACCGATTGAGCAAACAGTAGGTCCTCATCAGCCAGGGTATGAAACTTGTAGAACTTTGCAAAAATGTTTGACCCTGACCAAGTCGCCGCTCGGCAAAGCTGTAATGCCGAGACGCCTCGGGCAGCTGCCCAAGAAGAGCCCACCTTCCTAGTGGAATGAGCCTTAACCGAATTTGGTAACGGCAATCCAGCCGTAGAATGAGCCTGCTGAATCGTGTTACAGATCCAGCGAGCAATAGTCTGCTTAGAAGCAGGAGCGCCAACCTTGTTGGCTGCATACAGGACAAACAGAGCCTCTGTTTTCCTAACCCGAGCCGTCCTGGCTACATAAATTTTTAAGGCCCTGACTACATCAAGGGACTTGGAATCCTCCAAGACCCCTGTAGCCACAGGCACCACAATAGGTTGATTCATATGAAACGATTAAACCACCTTAGGCAAAAATTGAGGACGAGTCCGCAATTCTGCTCTATCCACATGGAAAATCAGATAGGGGCTTTTGTGAGACAAAGCCGCCAATTCAGATACCCACCTTGCAGATGCCAAGGCCAACAACATGACCACCTTCCAAGTGAGAAATTTTAATTCCACCGTTTGAAGAGGCACAAACCAGTGAAATTTCAGGAACTGTAACACCACGTTAAGGTCCCATGGTGCCACTGGAGGCACAAAAGGAGGTTGGATGTGCAGCACTCCCTTTACAAAAGTCTGGACTTCTGGGAGAGAAGCCAATTCCTTCTGAAAGAAAATCGATAGGGCCGAAATCTGTACCTTAATGGAGCCTAATTTTAGGCCCATATCCACTCCTGTCTGTAGAAAGTGGAGAAAATGGCCCAGATGGAAATCTTCCGCAGGAGCATTCTTGGCTTCACACCAAGATACATACTTTCTCCAGATATGGTGATAATGCTTCGCCATCACCTCCTTCCTAGCCCTTATCAGAGTAGGGATGACTTCTTCCGGAATGCCTTTACCAGCTAGGATTCGGCGTTCAACCGCCATGCCGTCAAACGCAACCACGGTAAGTCTTGGAACAGACAGGGCCCCCGTTGCAACAGGTCCTCTCTGAGAGGAAGAGGCCACGGATCTTCTGTGAGCATTTCCTGAAGCTCTGAACACCAGGCCCTGCGAGGCCAATCTGGAACAATGAGTATTGTTTGCACTCTTTTTCGTCTTATGAGTCTCAGTATTTTTGAGATGAGTGGAAGAGGAGGGAACACATAGACCGACTGAAACACCCACGGTGTCACCAGGGCGTCCACTGCTACTGCCTGAGGGTCCCGTGACCTGGCACAATACCTCCGAAGCTTCTTGTTGAGGCTTGACGCCATCATGTCTGTTTGAGGAAGTCCCCAAAGACTTGTTATCTCTGCAAAAACTTCTTGATGAAGTCCCCACTCTCCTGGATGGAGATCGTGTCTGCTGAGGAAGTCTGCTTCCCAGTTGTCCACTCCCGGAATGAATACCGCTGACAGAGCGCTTACATGATTTTCTGCCCAGCGCAGAATCCTGGTGGCTTCCGCCATTGCCACTCTGCTCCTTGTCCCGCCTTGGCGGTTTACATGAGCCACAGCTGTGACGTTGTCTGATTGAATCAGAACCGGTAGGTCGCGAAGAAGATTTTCCGCTTGTCGAAGACCGTTGTATATGGCCCTTAATTCCAGTATGTTGATGTGTAGACAAGCCTCTTGGCTTGACCATAGTCCCTGAAAATTCCTTCCCTGTGTGACTGCTCCCCATCCTCGGAGGCTTGCGTCCGTGGTCACCAGAACCCAGTCTTGAATGCGAACCTGCGACCCTCTAGAATAGGGGTGGGCAACAAGCGGCCCGCGGGCCGGATGCGGCCCGCGAACCGATCCGGCCTGGCCCCGCTGTCCCACACAGTGTGCAATGACAAGCGGCCTGACTGGCTGAGCCGCTCGTCATTGCGCTACGTACCTCCCAGACGCGGCGCCGCAGAGGAAATCCCGGTCACGTCACTGCTGACCGGGATTCCCACTGTGACGTCAGGCGCTGGGCGGCACGGGGGGCGGGGCCACGGCAGGAGCGGGCAGCAGCAGCGACTCTGTGCGGCACCGCGGGCAGCAGGCAGCGGGGATCTGGCATCAGGCAGCGGGGATCTGGCAGCAGGCAGCGGATCTGCCACTGTGAAAAAGGTAAATGGATCTGTGCTTAACTTTAAAAGCTGCTATATAGGTTCAGGGAAGGGGGGTTAGGAGGGGGGGACTGCTATATGGGTTTAGGGGAGAGGGGGAAGAGGGGTAGGGACTGCTATATGGGTTTAGGGGAGGGGGGGAAGAGGGGTAGGGACTGCTATATGGGTCCAGCAGGGAAGGGGGGTAGAGACTGCTATATGGGTCTAGGGGAGGGGAGGGGGGGGGGTGTTTTCAGCACTGTTTTAAAAAAATAAAATTATTACTGGATTACTGTGTTTTTTTTTTGACATCTTGGATTTTGCCTGTAAAAAAACTATGTATGTAATGTATATTGTGGTGTATGTTTGTGTAGTTTTATATCTATATATATATATCTATATATATATCTATATATATATATATATATATATATCTATCCACACTATGTTTTTATAGTTATATACGTAACTATGGGCCCAATTCAGACCTGATCGCTAGCAGGCGATTTTTGCACTGCTGCGATCAGGTAGTCGCTGCCTACAGGGGAGGGGGAAATCACTGTGCAGGGGTGAGATCGCATCTGCAGAGAGCTACACAAACAGAAGTTTGTGCAGTCTCTGCGCAGCCCAAGACTTACTCTTCTAGTGCGATGATCGGGGTCAGAGCTGAGTGCTGACGTCAGAAACTCTCCCTCCAAACGCCTGGTCCCTCCTGCGTTTTTCCGGACACTCCTCTAAAACGCTCAATTGCCACTCACAAACGTCCTCTTCCTCTCAATCACCTTGCGATCGCCCGTGCGATCACTTTGTTCGTACCATCCCATCGCTGCCCGACGCTGCGGACCGGCGCACCTACACATTGCGGTGCATGCGCAGTTCAGACCCGATTTACAAGATATTTTGTGTGTGGCCCTCGACTATTCACTGGAAGTGTTAAGCGGCCCCCCAGCTGAAATAATTGCCCACCCCTGCTCTAGAAGGTGAGCACTCTGCAGCCACCACAGGAGAGACACCCTGGCCCTGGGGGACGGGGTTATTTTCTGATGTATTTGAAGATGGGACCCGGACCACTTGTCCAGAAGGTCCCACTGAAAAGTCCTCGCATGAAACCTGCCGAAGGGGATGGCCTCGTAGGTCGCCACCATTTTCCCCAGTACTCGAGTGCATTGATGTACTGACACTCTCGTCGGTTTTAACAGGTCTCTGACCATGTTCTGGAGTTCCTGGGCTTTTTCTATCGGGAGAAAAACCCTCTTTTGTTCTGTGTCCAGAATCATGCCTAAGAACGACAGCCGAGTCGTAGGAACCAACTGTGACTTTGGTAGATTTAGAATCCAGCCATGTTGTTGCAGCACTCTCAGGGAGAGCGACACGCTTTTCTGCAACTGTTCCTTTGATCTCGCTTTTATCAGGAGATCTTCCAAGTACGGAATATATTTTGACTCCTTGCCTGCGCAGGAGCACCATCATTTCCGCCATTACCTTGGTGAAAACCCTCGGGGCCGTGGAAAGGCCAAACGGCAACGCCTAAAACTGGTAATGACAGTCCTGTACAGCGAATCTCAGGTATGCCTGATGAGGAGGATATATGGGAACGTGAAGGTATGCATCCTTTATGTCTAGTGACACCATAAAATCCCCCCCTTCCAGGCTTGAGATAACCGCCCTGAGCGATTCCATCTTGAACTTGAACCTTCTTAAGTACAGGTTTAGGGATTTTAAGTTTAGAATGGGTCTGACCGAGCCATCCGGTTTCGGGACCACAAACAGTGTTGAATAGTACACCTTTCCCTGTTGATTTAGGGGAACCTTGATAATCACTTGCTGTTGACACAGCTTTTGAATTGCAGCTAAAACTATCTCCCTCTCTGGGGGAGAAGCTGGTAAAGCCGATTTGAAGAATCGGCGAGGAGGCACGTCTTCGAATTCCAGCTTGTAGCCTTGGGATATAATTTCCATCACCCAAGGATCCACGTCCGACTGAACCAAGACGTGGCTGAAAAAGTCGAAGATGTGCCCCCACCGGCGCGGACTCCCTCAGTGGAGCCCCAGCGTCATGCGGTGGATTTAGTAGAAGCCGGGGAAGACTTCTGCTCCTGGGAACTAGCTGTAGCAGGCATTCTTTTCTCTTTACCTTTACCTCTGGTGAGGAAGGAAGATCCCCGACCTCTTCTGGACTTATGCGACCGAAAGGACTACATTTGATACTGTGGTGTTTCCTTTTGCTGTGGGGGAACATAAGGCAAAAAGGTAGATTTACCCGCGGTAGCTGTGGAAACCAGGTCCGTGAGACCTTCCCCAAATAAAACTTCACCCTTGTAAGGCAAAACTTCCATATGCCTTTTTGAGTCTGCATCACCCGTCCATTGGCGGGTCCACAGCGCTCGCCTAGCAGAAATGGCCATGGCGTTGGCTCTCGAACCTAGCAGCCCAACGTCTCTCTGAGCGTCTCTCATATATAAGACTGCGTCTTTAATGTGACCTAAGGTCAATAAAATGGTATCCCTATCTAGGGTATCAAAATCAGCTGACAAGGTATCTGTCCAAGCTGCTACAGCACTACAAACCCACGCCGATGCTATCGCCGGCCTTAGTAAAACCCCCGTATGTGTATATATTGATTTTAAAGTCGTTTCCTGTCTGCGATCAGCAGGATCCTTGAGGGTTGCCGTGTCTGGAGACGGTAGCGCCACCTTCTTGGATAAGCGCGTTAAAGCCTTGTCTACCCTGGGCGAGGACTCCCACCGTACCCTGTCCTGTGCAGGGAAAGGATACGCCATAAGAATTCTTTTGGGAATCTGTAGTTTCTTGTCTGGAGATTCCCAAGCCTTTTCAAATAACACATTCAGCTCATGAGATGGGGGAAAGGTTACCTCAGGTTTCTTTTCCTTAAACATGTGTACCCTCGTGTCAGGGACAGAGGGGTCATCTGTGATATGCAAAACATGTTTTATTGCAATAATCATATAATTAATGCTTTTGGCCACCCTTGGGTGTAACCTCGTATCATCGTAGTCGACACTGGAGTCAGAATCCGTGTCGGTATCAGTGTCTGCTATTTGGGATAGGGGACGTTTTTGAGACCCTGAAGGGCCCTGTGACTCCCTGTATTATCCCTGGACTCTGCTTTATCTAATCTCTTATGTAACAAAGTCACATTTGCATTTAAAACATTCCACATGTCCAACCAATCAGGTGTCTGCGTTGCCGACGGAGACACCACAATCATCTGCTCCACCTCCTCCTTAGATGAGCCTTCCGCTTCAGACATGCCGACACACGCGTACCGACACCCCCACACACACAGGGATATATTTATATGGAGACAGTTCCCCAATAAGGCCCTTTGGAGAGACAGAGAGAGAGTATGCCAGGTCACACCCAGCTCCATCTGACACTGGAACAAAATTCCCAGATAACAGCGCTTTTATGATTATCTGTATATATACCTATACACTCATTGCGCCTTACAAGTGCCCCCCCCCCCCCTCTTTTTTGCCCTGTGTCACTGTGTTCAGCAGGGGAGAGTCCGGGGAGCCAGCTTTTCTGCATGTGCTGTAGAGAAAAATGGCGCTGGTTAGTGCTGTGGGATCAAGCTCCGCCCCCTCAGCGGCGGGCTTCAGTCCCGCTCAATTTGTTTAATACTGGCGGGGGATTTAATATATATTGCCACCTCAGCTTATATATGCCTTTTAGCCAGTCCTAGAGGTCTTTTATTGCTGTCCAGGGCGACCCCCCTGCGCCCTGCACCCATCCGTGCCTGCAGTGTGTGTTGTGTGTGGGAGCAATGGCGCCGTTACCTCAGAGAAGATCTGAAGTCTTCTGCCGCCTTTGAAGTCTTCTTTCTTCTTACACTCACCCGGTTTCTATCTTCCGGCTCTGCGAGGACGGCGGCGCGGCTCCGGGACGAACGGCGAGAGTGAGACCTGCGTTCCGACCCTCTGGAGCTAATGGTGTCCAGTAGCCTAAGAAGCAGAGCCTATCATTTAAGTAGGTCTGCTTCTCTCTCCTCAGTCCCACGATGCAGGGAGCCTGTTGCCAGCAGTGCTCCCTGAAAATAAAAAACCTAACAAAATTATTTTTCAGAGAAACTCAGGAGAGCTCCCCTGTAATGCACCCAGTCTCCTCTGGGCACAGGATCTAACTGAGGTCTGGAGGAGGGGCATAGAAGGAGGAGCCAGTGCACACCCATTCTAAAGTTCTTTATAGTGCCCATGTCTCCTGCGGAGCCTGTCTATACCCCATGGTCCTTGCGGAGTCCCCAGCATCCTCTAGGACGTAAGAGAAATACTCAAGTGTTTGTAAAGTCACAGCACTGTATAAAGGTGGCTTTACAAGGGAAACCTTGCCCTGCAGACCCAGGGAACAGCCGCAACTATGCTTAGAAAATGGCGCCCAGCGTCTCAGTTAGGAAGTGAGGGAGAGTGTGAGGCAGCTCCAGGGGGAGAAAATCTGCAGTAGATGGCGCCCTGGGCCAGGGAGAGGCTACAGGTCAAGCGCCAGCTCCCCTATGCTGGACTTCCACCCCAGGTACTAGCAAGCCTTATTAAATGGGGCGGTAGTACACCCGACCTGTGCTCTATTGCCATGGCGGTCTAGTGGGGGTCCCTGCTCGGTGATAATGTCAATGCCAGCGCCACGACCAGTCTCCCTAGGTCGTGGACGGAACGCGATTTAATGGTGGGTCCCGCCTGGGGGACCCTCTTACCTCCTTCTCATAGCAGCCACGTGAACCAGGAGAGCAACTGCGACAGTGTGCCTAAAGCTGGAGCGTCTCCGCCACAAGTACCCGGGAACTGAGCCGCGGGAGTATACAACGCCACTTGGGAGGTGATGGAGCTGCAGCACTGAAGTGTCACCATGACTGACATACAGCGCTGACAGCCCAGTTCTGAAGATATTTTCTATCAGAAAAAGCTTTTTAAGGGCTGCCCAGTGCAGCCCACCTGTTAAGTTGCCTGCTACTGTAGACACCAACTGAAACGGAGCTCACAGTGCCTGGAGGCGGGGTTATAGAGGAGGCCACAATGCATCCTTGGACAGCATAAAGCTTTAGAATTTTGGTGCCTCTTGATCAAGATCCACTCTACACCCCAATGTTTCCCTGTGGAAATCACTGTAACCTGCTGCAGAAAATGCAATAGTAGCAGCCTCTGTACTACTTACACACTGGGACAGGACTCAAGAGATCTCTGTGTGTGTGTCTTTCTCAAGAACTGAATGCTCTCATTAGATAACACGTTACAGGAGAAGCTGGGATCTCTGAGTCCCTTATAGCTCTCTCCTCTCTTCTATCTCTCATCTGGTCTGGAAGTTCGATCGGTTTCTCATGAAAGCTGATACTCCTGTGTCTCTGCGTGCAATGCATACTGTCCTGCTCACAATCTGGCAGCCTGATTCTGTTGCTGCACAAGAGGGAGAGCTAGTAATCTCAATGTGCTGTGGCTGGAGGGCCCCCTGTCAGAGGGGGGCCAGGAATACAGTATGCCCTGCACCCTCCCCCTTAATCTGGCACCACATTAGCTTCTTCAGAATGTTGACATGTTTACAACAATGGTTATATTTAGGCAGTAACAGGAGGGTTAAAATTAGGCTGGGGAGGGGGGAGAATAAGGTTATGAACTAGAAGGAGGGTTAGGGATAGGGGAGAAATACTTACTAGAAATGGCTCTTGTCACTGGTCTGTGCTGGAAGTGCCGCACATGTGGGTCTGGTATAAAAGATCTACTGTTATTAGATAGCTAGTCAATAGGTCAACGCCATATGGTCAACATGCATTAGGTTGGTAGGGTCATAAATTGACAGGGTCAAAAGGTTGACAAGTAAAAGGTAGACATTAAAAAGGTCGACAGGGTCAACAGGTTGACATGGAAATGGTCAACACGAAGTTTTTGTATGTGTTTTTGGTGTCATTTTGTATGTTTTAACACCTGTGAACTCAGTTAGGGTCATGTGAGGGGCACCAGTGCTACTTCTGGCACAGGGACCAAAATGCCCAGTTATGCCTCTGTTAATCAGTGTAGTCTCAGTGTAGTGTAGGAAAGCCAGCCTGCATGAGGGTCAAGATATGTGAGGTGAGCCTTTCAAGAAGCGAACTCTGGAATGTTTCTTGCTGTATTGGAGTCGTCATCGCCCCCTTCCCCCAACCATGAGGAAGCAGCCCATCCTTTGGCATTGCGCACTCTGGGCCTGATCAGGTCCCGACATAGCTGCGGCTCATGTTGCAACGTAACAATATTCGGCACTTTGCGCATAACCCATACTGTGCATGTACAGTACAGGTCTGTGACGTTGGACGCAGTTCGGCAGCACACTGTCAGTGATTGATAGTCTGCTGCTGTTTGGTGCATAGTGACGGCCTCCATTTCCCAAAACAGGGGACGCGTCGTTTGCGTTTTGGGGGTGTGACAAGGCCAGGATTTTGTGGCCTCTTTGTTGGATCTGCGGTGGCCAGCTTGTGCGAACCCATGGGTTACACACCTGGCCAATGGTATCAAGGCTGAACCAATGCTGCGTCCTAGGACACGACAGATCACTAATGCAAGCAGGAGGTGTAACGCTTCCTGCTGTATTAACATATTCATGCTAATGCTGATGCTTCCATGTATGCAGCAGCACCTCCAATCACATCTGAATCAGGCCCTCCTTCCCCCTCTCCGGCTGCTCAATTCCACACTCCCAGCATATAACAGACAGAAGCAACAGCAATTTCACAGTTAATAAGCCTCCAGCTGCTAATCTTCCACCTCTGAATGCCATTGGGCAACATTAAACACACCGAATACTTGATATTATGTCACTCATCATTTTTGCCAACCATTAACCATTGGCACCCTAATAAGAGATAGGCCAGATTTGCATGTTAGTGCCACACCTGTGTTGATCAATTAGTGTCCCTGTCACTGCTGACTTAAAACTTCCATTAATACTTATGTATGCAGCTCCAGTATATATCACACTGTACTTCACAATTAATCTTTACATTAAAATCAATCAAGATGCAAAAATGAATAGTGCAGATGAGAGAGACGGTGTGACACCACCGTAGTGCCTGCATGCCAGCTCTGCCCCCCCCCCCGTGTCGCTGCTACACAATGAGGAGGCGGAGTGAGCTGGGGAGGTGTGCCGTGCTGGTCCTGTCTCCCTGTGCAGCTGCTACCTGATGCCTCCCAGGGGAAGGCTGGGGCTGCAGGTTGGCGTGTGTGGAGGCTGCAATACTTCCGGGGGGCGTTGATGTGGGAATGGAAAGGAGAGAGAGAGGGATGTCATGCAATGCAGAGGCTGGAAGCCACTGACTGACTAAACCGGTCGGATTATGCTGTTTCCCTCCTGGTAGAGAGAGGAGGTGGGGAGCCAGTCTGTGAGCTGCTGTCTTTACAGGACGTGATCCTGAGCACTGGGGTTCGCCACTGACACTGAGGTGGGATCCGGGCCAGTGCGTGTGTGCCGGAGGCAGCATCCCGGTGACAGAGACGTGCCGGCCCCGCGTCACTGCTGTGGGTGAGACGAAACACAGACGCAGGATATTCCACATTGCCTGCAGCGGTCGCATCATGTGCCCTGGCGGCTAGTCATACCTGTTCCTGACATGTGTGCTGCTGTCACGGGAATGACACATCCTGGGCAGAGCGGTGCCCCTCTCATCGTCTGAGCACTGGCAGCAGGAGGGGGGAGACTGGCTGCAGGGGGAGGCGTGTGCTGTGTGTGCTTCCCATAGTGATCACCTGTGCATCAGCATGTGCCAGTCCCCACATCCCTGTGCTCAGTCCTAGAGCAGCACCGCAGTGACCATAGGATCCGCAGCTCCGTCATAGGGAACACTGATCCCCCACAGAGACTCAGCCCCGGGGGGTCCCAGCACAGATCAGACTCGGCGCTCAGCGAGTCTCCCACTGATTGCTGCAGCAGGAGGATCAGCGAGTCGGAGGTGCTGCTGTGTATTAGGCTGCAGCCCGGGGATTGCAGCAGACTGGGCCCCCCTGGCCGCTGCATGCTGCCGCTGCTAGCCCGTGGCTGCCCCGGGAAGGAGGCGGCATTATGTCCATAGACCGGGATCGCGAGTCCGGCTGGATGAGGCAGCCGGAGGCCGAGGAGAATGGCTCCGTGCTGCCGGCCTCCAGCTCAGCCATCCCCGCACCAGAGGAGCTCACCGCAGCGCCGGCTTCCCCAGCCCAGGCGGGCTCCAGGTACAACGCGCTGCTGCTGGACTATGACGGCTCGGTGCTGCCCTTCCTGGGCGGGCTGGGCTCCTACCAGAGGCGGCTGGTGCTGCTCACCTGGATCCCGGCGCTGTTCCTCAGCTTCAGCCAGTTCTCGGACTTCTTCTTGCTGGACCAGCCGGACAGGTGGTGCAAGAGCAACGCGAGCCTGTCCAGCCACAGCCGGGGGGGACATCTCCTTGGCGGAGACAATTTCAGCTCTCCGGCCCCCGAGGTCATGCTGCTGATCCCGCCGCCACAGCTGCCCACTACCCCCTCGCCCACCGCGGCCACTATGCCTGGACACAACGACACATGCCTGTGCCACGAGTGGACCTACCAAATCCACGCCGGCCTGGTACAGAACGTGGTGAGCAAGGTAAGCCAGGAGCTGCGGGGACATAGCCGCTGTGCCGGCACACATGTATGTGCCATGTATGTAATCTGGCAGGGAGCGAACCTTCAGGGTTATTTGATGGAAACTGAAGACGTGCTGCCCAGAATACAGGGTATATAATGGTGGAATTGTATGTATAATGGTGGAATTGTATGTATGTACCAGCAGGCGGGGGAGAATTAGGGTTCTATTCATGAAGCAGTGAAAAGTGTGGAGAAGTTGACCATGGCAACCAATCAGCATTGAATTAACATTTATAATTTGCATACTATACAATTGTACGGAGCTGCTGATTGGTTGCCATGGGCAACTTCTCCACTGGCTCACTTCTCCATGCTTTTCACTGCTTCATGAATAGACCCCATCATTTCTATAATCACTTTAAAGACAAAACACGCGTGTAGGCATCACTGATGTATGTAATATGCACCTCATGTAGTTCAGTCTGGGGTATTTCTCACTTAACATTATCAGACATAATATACATAATCTGTTTGCTATCTTGTTCAAGCTAAGCATGTCTGTAGCCCTCTCTTACCCATATCTGCCTGTTCCCGTGCTCTCACTGAGACAGCTTTATTCAATTGCATTAACATCTGTGGGTATATGGCCTATCACAGGTACTGTAACCCCTATGTGTTACATGGTTCAGGCTGAGGAGAGGCAACAGCTGGCAATGGAAACCTCAGATTCGTTCCAGCATCCTGATGAAACTCTAGGGGGTCTATTCATGAAGCAGTGAAAACTGTGGAGAAAAGCCAATCAGTACTGAAGTAACATTTATAATTTGCATACTATAAAATTAACTTCTCCAGTGGCTCACTTCTCCACTCTTCACTGCGTCATGAATAAACCCCTAGGTATCAACATATTCAGGATTGTCACATATTGATACAGTTCATGTGCCACTTGCCCATTGGTGGTAAAGAGCATATTGAAAATGACGGTCAACAATCTGGGCATATTGGTTACAGTGTTAGGTCAGTGGCTATAGAAGCATTTATATACTGTACAGGTAAAACATTTCTGGACATTGTGGTCCATTTTAAAGTGACTGCGCAATGTACACTTTTTACTTGGAAAATTACTCTTGGGGGAATGAAAAGTGTAAAACTAATTATACAATAAAGCTGGAGGTTTAAGGACCTCTGTAAAAGCTTCTGCTATAGAGTGACATACTGTAGTTCAGGCATACAGTATGTACAGACTGGACTATTACTATAGGGAGTAAAGCTAGGTACACACTATACAGTCATTGGGCCGATTTGACAATAATCGGACATTGGCCACGTTCTCGTATAGTGTGTATGAACAACCATTTCATTGTTTTGCCAATAAATCGGGAATATTTTACCCACAATCATGACTGTTTCATAATCCAATCTGTTGGTCAGGACTGAAAATCTCTGCCACAATCTTCCAATATCAACCAGTCTCCATGTATTTTCAATAATCTCACCATATGTCGTATGATGTTCTCTCGAAATCAGCCAATTTAAAGTATAAAAAAATGAAGTGTGTAGCACAGATATCAAAACCCTTCTCTAGGCCATTATTTGGCCCAATTGTCAGCCCAACCAAAAAATTCGGGCAGGGTGTACAGGGCTTAGCACTTGTTACATACACAGATTTCATGTTTAGGTGTTTAGGGGAACATTTACTATGCAGTGATAAGAGCAGAGAAGTGAGGCAGTGGAGAAGTGCCCATGGCAACCAATCAGCACTGAAGTAGCATCTATAATTTGCATACTATAAAATTATACAGGGCTGCTGATTGGTTGATGGGGAAACTTCTCCACTGGCTCACTTCTCTGCTCTTATCACTGCTTAGTAAATGTCCCCCATAGTATGTAATTGCTTAATATGGCGAAACATTATTGACTGCTGATTTTTCTAAATACTAATTTTAATACAGTAAAGGCCACATGTATTAGTTATTGTTAGGTATATGCTTTTACAATCATCGGGTCATTCCTTTGATTCCTGACCAGATCATGAGATATCTTTAGCTTGTGTAAGTACATTCGATCATGTTTTATCAGAGGAAAACTGGTTACATCTGAAGATCAGGTTTTATGTGCAGATGTAAAATATCAGACAAAAAGTCAATTGTATATACTGTACACATCCTACTATTCTGTCTGATGCATCTCCTGCAGAAGCACTGCCATTGTGTACTTTTAGTAGATATCTTAGACCAATCAGTTTCAGGGATTGATAGTAGATTGTAAATGTGTGTACGAACGAATCGGCATTTTAATCACAAGTAAAATTGCATCAAGCGTATGATGGTACAACTGTGTAGCTAACTGGGAGCATTTTATTAACATCGTTATCACAATGGTGGAAGAAGAGTGCCTTGTGATTGTGGTTCTATGCTTTTTTATTTGTTTGCGTTCAGTGATATTAGTGTAAATGATGTCATGGCACACTCTTGCTGTATTCTGTTTGGAATAGAGATGAGCGGGTCCGGTTTTACGCGGTTCTCAAAACGGCATCTTATTGGCTCACGGATGTCTCATGTATTGGATAGCCAAAAAGATGTCGTTTTGAGAACCGAGTAAATCAGAGTAAAACCCAAACCCGCTCATCTCTAGTTTGGAATACATTGTCTACTTTTGAATAGAGATGAGCGGGTTTGGGTTTTACTCGGATTTACTCGGTAAATACAAGAGACATCCGTGAGCCAATAAGATGCTGTTTTGAGAAGAGAGTAAAACCAAACCCGCTTATCTCTACTTTTGAATTAATATCAATAGTTTGGTGCCTGGTGATGTATGTCCACAGCAGTTTCTAATATATAACATCAAAGCTAACTTTTACCTAGTTGTAAAAAACAGCTGATACAAATATGTGGATAAACATTTTTAAGTATTTGTATAATTGTTTAATTGTGAATGTTGTCACATCAGTATTCCTTATGTGAGTTCTAAGGAACAACTCCTTACTGTATTACAAATATTAGAAGTCATCTGTGGGATTCTACACCTGCATAAAATCACATGGCCATGTGCCTGTATATGATCATAGAACTCTTTGTAGAGCTGTAAGAATTACATTATGGGGTACCTGTACATTAGTCTTATTACTTGAGGTGGGATCAGACTACGGGTCATGTGTATCAATGCTTGGAGATAAAGTACCAGCCAGTCAGCTCCTAACTGCCATGTTTAAAGGCTGTGTTTGAAAAAATGTCAGGAGCTGGTTGATTATTACTTTATCTCTCTCCACATTTTGATACTTATGCCCATCTGTTTCCTACCATGCTTGGGTAGGCTAGCCTGTAGAAATCTGCAGAGCAATAACTACATTTATTGCTATGCTGCACAGTGATATGAAAGTATAGTTTCTTTACTGAACAATAATCAGTTACAAATAAATAGTGTTATTGTTTGTATTGTTCCAGAGAACTTTCAAGCATGGAAGGGTATCTACTGTAAAGAAGCAATGAGAGTGGCATGTGCACACTTGTTGGGTACTATACCAGACTTTAGTGTATGATTTGTCGTACCTTGGGGTTCACCATTGCATCATCCGCTCTGTGAGATGTAACTAGAAGTTGTAGCACCTGGGGCTAGAACGAAATGAACCTGATATATTGATTCCCTTTGCTCCCTACCCTTTCAGATTTGTGCCCTAGCTGGCTGCCCGTCTCACAAAGCCCTGCAGTGATAACCTAGTAACATAGTTATTGAGATTGAAAAAAGACAAAATGTCCATCTAGTTCAACCTTTTTTATAATTCTAATAGGCCCTACACACTGGCCGACATCGGTCAAAGATATGAACGATCTCGTTCATAAATGAACGAGATACCGTTCATATCTTTGAGTGTGGAGGCTCCAGCGATGAACGATGCGCGGCCCCGCGCTCGTTCATCGTTGGTGCCCGTCGGCTGTACATGCAGGCCAATATGGACGATCTCGTCCATATTTGCCTGCACTTCAATGCAGCTGGGTGACGGGGGGAGTGAAGAAACTTCACTCCCCCCGTCACTGCCCATCCGCCGCCGGGTCGCCTGTCGGCCGTATCCGCCGTCGGGCAGCTCGGCGGTGGATCGGCCAATGTGTAGGGCCCTTTACACAAATCTGTGTTTAACGCTATTTAGCTGTACTGACCCATATGAAGTTAAGTTATTAGGTCTAACTAACACTATAAATCATGCTTTTTCTAAAATACACTCACTTTAAATGCTATATCCCTGGATATTTCTTTCAGTTAGAAATGTATCTAATCCATTTTTAAACATATTGACTGTGTCCACCATTACAACCTTCTCAGGCAGTGAATTCCAAATCCTTACTGCCCTTACTATGAAGAACCCTTCCCTTCGTTGGGTATGACATTTTCTCTCCTCTAACCTCAGACAGTGTCCATGTGTCCTGTGTAGAGATTTTTTAATAAACAAATCTCCTGATAGATCCTTGTATTGTCCCTTTGATGGATCACTTTGTTTTATTCTATACTAATTAAAAAACAAACTACTGCACTAATTTTCATAATGATCTGTTTCTAAACTGTCACTGAAAATAATATTTAGTCATCAAACTATACTAATAATTCTCATGTACTACAGCTAATTCTTTTTTTTTTTTTTTGTGGAAATATTTTTATTTTTAGAACAGATAAGAAATATGCTGATACTTAATAAAACAGCGAAATAAAACCACTTTTAAAACCATTTTTACATTGTACTTTTACACAGAAAAATGTTTATTTCTTTTGGAATATTTATATAGCCTTATTATTTGTTAGTACTCTAACTCAAAAGAACCTTTAAAATGTTGCCCCAAATGGATGTAAACATTTAAAGAAATTGTCAATACAAGTTTTGAGGAATACTGAAAGCTTCCTTGCAGTGATTTTCTGTGCATCATATAGCTTCTTGTGGATGATTATGCAAATGAGCGACTAGTTCCATCCCCTTGCTCTACCTATTCACATGCGTTTCCATTGAGGAGTTACTGTTTGGCATCAGTGGGCAGCTTCTCTTGGAGCAAATTGAATTCCCTAAAAATTAAATTCTGCTGAAATTGTCGTGTTTTATAAATGTGGTTTTAAAGAGTTAAGATAAAAATGCTACTAAATCACACAGTGCAGCAAATGGGCTGTCTCAGAAACAAGGTTGGATCCATTAATTAATTAATTAATAAATACATAAATACCTATATTCTTGACCAGATAGTCTGTTCACATTCTGTTGTGTTGCATGAAAAACACATTTTTCCCAGCCATTTGTCTTTTTCAAAAGTAACCATTATTTCTCTTCCATTTAAAGCTAAACTTGATAAATCCTAAAAATGAATTGAAATAAATCCTTATTACTTTAATTGTACATTTGTTTAATATTACAATATATATTCTAACTTTATTTGTGCAGAAATTTTCTGTTTTTTATACTTTAAATTATCAAAATGGTTGTTTAATTATCCAGAGAATTCCTTAAATTGAACAAGGAGATATGCAAACATTAGTGAGTCAAATTATGTCCTGGTGGCGCAACATGTATTTTTCATCTCCCTTTTTTCATGGGGAGCAGTAAGATCTGGCAAATCAGAGCACCTCAGCATTTTAGATAGTGCTGTGGCATGTCTAGAAAAGTCTTCATAGTTTTCTCTTTACCTTGCATTCAATAGGTTTTAACTGGCATACTAACTTTAAAATCTTGCCAATCCCATGTGATTATGTGACTCACAATGTCTGTATGGAGATCTATGTAATGGTCTTCATTAGCAAGAATCTTTGTTTTTGTTACATTTTGCTAACTAAACAGTCTTTGTTTAGTTGCTTATTAGAGTTTAATAACAACAGTGGGAGGTATCCAATAAGACGCGAGAATGCTGCGGAAAAGTTTTTTTATCGAGATTATTTTTTTATTTTATCATTGATGGGTTTTTTCCACTGGTATCCAATTAAATTGATCCTTTTTTATGCGAAAATACATAGGTTCTGCTGCTTTTAATAGACCCTATTTTCGCAGCACTTATCGCTATCTTTTTTTTTGTATTTATGGAAGGAATCTGTTTTACTGTTCTGTTGTTTCAATCCTCTTACGTCACAATGGAAGATTTAGCTGTTCCTTTCCTTTTTGTTGCTAGACCACGTTTCTCATTTTCTGCTGGCTGAATGCTTGCTCAGTATATTTTCTTTTGCATATGTAACAGAACATTTCCTATTGCTTTTTGGAAGGAGGTGATGACATAGTTGGCAACAGCTACGGTTACTCTGATTGACTGCTCTTGGCACCAGTATTAAACAGATTTGCTTAGTGAAGCCTTTTATATGCCTATTTGCTCATTTATTACAAATGACTTGCCAGTTTGGTGCCCTTGCTTAACAAACTAAATTTTTGATTTTTAAGTACACCGTTGTAAAGTTGTTATGTAAGGCAGTAACAACTCTCTCTCTCTCTCTCTCTCTCTCTCTCTCTCTCTCTCTCTCTCTCTCTCTCTCTCTGTGTGTGTGTATGTATATATATATACGTGTGTATATATATATATATATATGTGTATATATATCTCACTAAGGAAGAGGTGTGTTTTTGTTGTGTTTTTCCTTTTAGAATGCAAACTCTTTCTGATGAAATTAAAGGGACCTAAAATATAGGTTGCCTTGTTTTAGACCACTTCTATAAATCTACATATGTAAAAGTTTCAGGAGCAATGTTTGAGATAAAATTGTCAACACAGAGGATATATTTTCCTAGTCACAGGAGATGTTCTACCTGTATTTGCATTGAAATCGACTACAGTGAGCCTCAGCCTCCTTGTGCAAGAGAGACTGAGAACAGTGAGCTGGCACTGCAAATGTGGGTACAATATGAGGCACCTAGGGCTCTGTCAAAACTTATTGTATAAGGCAACTTATTAGGGTTTGTGTCCCTTCAAACCGTAAGATGGCTGACAGTCTTCATCTGACTGTGATTCCTTGTTACTGAATTCTAATGTATAGTAAAAAGTGATTGGAGCTACCTGCTGAATCTGCCAATCATACCTAGAACATGTGCTTTTTGGAAAATGTTGTAGAAAGGTGAAAAACTCAACTTGTAGCTCACAGCTGAAACTTCTTTGGAGGAATATTTTATTCTAGCATTCATCATTCACTATATCATTTAGGAAAAAAGAGAAGAAAGAATTCGAAATGCCCTATGGTGGTGCACACAATCTTGTATTAAGATATAACTTTTATTGAATTATATGTTAAAACCAGCCTCTGATGAAGCAAACAGCGAAGCGTGCGTCAGGCTAGCTGCGCACTTTAGGTAGTCACCGGACAATGCTCAGCTAGATAGATTAGGAAAAATGTATACTGAAGCTGAGAGTGTCTGATCTGTGTTAGCTGTGAGGCTTATCTAAAGCATACAATACTAATAGCTGCTAACAGAATGCTATACTGTGCAAGTAATTACCATGTGTAATGAACCATACTGAACCCTATACTAAGGCAGTATACTAAGGTTCTAATCCATATGGTCAATAGACATTTAATGTGCATATGTATCTATATCAGAAATCATTGATTTTGCAAGTGTTTCAGTTCAGGCAAAGTGTGGGAGTTACAGGGAGGAAATTGCACAACTAGATGCTGATGATAATAATTCACCATGCCGAAATAACACTGTGTATTATGAATGGTATTAAATGGTGTTCACAAGGCTGAATAATAAAGCCCTGATACGCACACCAAAAGATGTTTAATGTGTATATAACATCCACATCAAAAATTATTTAATAAAAAGCTGGATGTGTCAGGATATTAATGACACATTTTACACTCACATTGACTCTATAGTGATCACAGACCCATTCACAGCAAGTGCTATATACTCACTGTATATATAATCCTCCCAAATAAAAGGGCAACAGAGGGCGCCTAATATACTTAGGCACCTGGTGTAAGACTCACTATCATATACACACCTTGAAGGCTTAACATGATACATTAACGAACCATGTTTATATTGATATTTTGAGCCTACATCCAAATAAGAGTGTGTTGAGCCCTTAACATCCCTATTATAACACAGAGGAATAAACCACTCTAATGATCCGAATTAGATCACTAAACATCTATTTGAATATAAGGATCCCAAGGGAACAAATATGATGTACAACAATATCTGGTTAAAAAGATTTCTGATAATTTATTATCATTAATTGTCACAGCTCTCTATGAGCCACAGCGAAGCTATGATAAAATCTTGTGACAAGTAAAAGATTGGATACTGTCAGAGCTTAATAACTGTTTCCCTTTAGTGGATACATTTGTATCTGAATGTTTCATATGCTCCTTTCTCAGTGGATACAACACTGCTCATGGAGCTAGAACACACAGACATTACTGAGACCTTATGACTGAGCTTGTATATTAACTCTGAGATACAGAGAGAGACAGTACACATTTAGCATTCTGATCAGTTTATTGAGAGACAATTCAGCAAAATATATAGTAAATCATTAGCACCACATAAGGTGATATCTGGAATTTGGTTTCAACGATCCCACATCTGGAATCCTTGGAAGGAATACAATCAATTTGTGGGACATTTATTCTTGCAGCTTTCTCAGCTATCTAAAAAGTGTAATATAACACACATAGACATGGAATATTTTTGACACACTCGTGACCATCTATAGATTTTGCTAGCAATACATGAGCGAATCCGGTGACATCTAGTGCGCAGCACTTTTATTTTAAACACTATTTCTTTTCTATTTACACGATTCTACTTTCCTTTTAATATTCGCTGGTTTTAGAGATGAGCGGGTTCGGTTTTACTCGGTTCCCAAAACGGCATCTAATTGGCTCACGGATGTCACGTGTTTTGGATAGCCAATAAGGGTCGGTTTTGAGAACCGAGTAAAACCGAATCCGCTCATCTCTAGTTTTAACATATAATTCAATAAAAGCTATATCTTAATACAAGATTGTGTGCACCACCATAGGGCATTTCGAATTCTTTCTTCTCTTTTTTTCTTGTAGACTTACCTTGCCTGTGGTAGCACCCCCCCCCCCCCAATTTCTGGAAGAATATAAGGAATATCTTTGATAATTTGAAAAATGGGGGTCATTTACTAAATATGAATTTACCTGTGCGACCAGTATTATAGTAACTATATCATTTAGGGACACCTGCGCTTTACAACTCTTATTTAAATTTTTTATTTAATTTTTATGTAAACTTGGGGAAGTCTTTGTCAGAGATGAGTCCCTGAAGAAATTAGATTCCCACAAAGTGATCTAATTTAGATTTTATTGGTTCCACCTGCTTCCCCCTAACACTGCCCAACTCCGAATATGAATAATTACAGGGTGTCTATTAAATGTAGCTTTAATATTTTTATACATGGTTGAGTCACATTATTATGACCACCTCCTACATTTGACGTTGGCAGTGCGTAGCCCATGAAATACGCCACATGTCGTACACTGGCTTGGTGGGAATACAAGGTGTGTGATAAGCCGTCTGTACACATCACCCGTTGCTGTCATGGGTAAAAGGGGTGATTTAAACGAGTTGCAAAAAGGGATGATTATCAGCTTTCGGGCCAATGGTGGCAGTATATCTGCAACAGCGCAGTTTGTGAACTGTTTGCGTGCTGCTGTGGTGAAGGTATCGTGACTGGACAAATGGCACCATTGCAAATAACCAACATGGAAACTGCGAAGCACCACGTGCCATTGATGAGAGGGATGAACGTTTGCTTCGAAGGTGTGTGAGGACCGACGACACGCTACAGTGGAGCAGCTCACCATCAAAATCGACTTGGAGGCTACCAGAAGTGTGTCTAAATGACTGTGCTGCACACAGCTATTAGCTGGCGGTTATAATAATGTGACTTGACCAAACAAACTGCATATTTTCTGTGATTAGTGTTTTTTTTTCTTCTCTCTGGTAAATGTAAGAATTGCATGAGTAGGTCCTGCACTGTATGTCTTGTTTTCATTTCCTTCCCAACGTGCTCCTTGTGCAATTAGGATAGTAACATACCTGCAGCTAGGTAATTTGTTTGTAGCTTTTGAAGACTAAAATATATTGTTTCCTTTTTCATACATCCTTTCCTTTTTTTTTTTTCTTTCTTCTGTTTAACCTTTGGGCCTTTTTGTTTTTAAAGAATAAGTCTTTTTCCAGTGCCATCGGACTATTGTTTGCCTGCCACTGTCTGTGTTCCAATTCATTTTCCAGACAGAAAGAGAGCTTTGTAGCCTTGTTCTCCTGAGGTATTCAGTATGCTCTGAAGCCTTTGAATTGAAATACAGTAGTTTCTTTATGTTTGGTGTTATTTTTTTCTTCACTTATTTAGTTTGAGTTTATAAATATCTTTACTTTTTGGACATGTCTTTGTATTTGTATTCACATTGTTTGGGAATACATGTATTTGCTTTAAGTATGTTATTATGGTATATGTCTGTGTTATGTAAATTGAAACTATTTTTATAATAGCTTGAATGTTCTGAATACATTTTTGCACTTGGTGCATGTGTGTAGGGCTGAGTTGCATTTAGTTGAGCAGTAGTAATGCTCTTATGGCTTCATAGCGCTGAACCACCATCTTTATTTATCCTACTTACTACCTTTAACAAGGGATAACTGCAGCAAATCACTTGCCTACTATTTTTATTATACAATATAGCCTGCGGAATAAAGTTCTCAAACAAAGTGTGTTGTACCTTTTTTTAAATTCTAAGGGGCCAATTTATTATTGATTGCATATTGAATGCAATATGGGCGGGATCTTACCGCCCAGGATCGCATTGCACTATGCAATCCTATCGGGTGAATGTATCACCCTGCACACGCAGGGACAGCAGCTCCAATAGGAGCCCTTCCCTGCGATGTGCTATGCGGGCTGCGAGGGGCTCTGCGCATGCGCAGTCATACATGACCGCAATGCACTGAGGCCACTTCCGGCGGAGGGTTTCGGGGAACTCAGCCTGAACTTCTTTCTGTGAACCGTAGCCCATAGGCTACAATTCACATACCCGATATTGATACCTCGGGCAGCTTCGCGTCCCCCATAGAAACCTTTGGAAGATGCAGCTGCGGACAGAAATGGAGAAATTGCAGCAGGTATTGTAGATACTTGCTGTGATCCCTCCTTTATGCATTCCAGGGATACTTAATTTTTGCGGCTAACCAACGAAAATGGTTGGCTTTGGAAAAATAGCCGCAAATATATAAAAGTGTGCCCCCAAATCTTAAGCCTAGTATCTGCAGTACAATAAGGTAAAAAAGAAAGCAAATACACAACAGAAATGGCTTGGATCAAAGATGAGCAAAATAGTAATTACTGCTTAGCAAAATATTCAACTTATTCTGCATTTGGTCATGAATTTAAGCAGATTTTTTTTTTTGCATTGTTCCTAGCCTCACCCCTACCATACAACAGAATGAATTGGCAGACATTGTCCCAGCACCTCAATCCAACCAATTACATAAATAGAGCAGAATGGCAAGCCAAAAGTGGAACTTGAAGATTGTATTCAGGGGCGCTTTAAGAGAGGAGGAGGCCAGTGCTGCCTGGGCCCCATCATCTCTGCCGGCAGCGCTGTCTGCTGCGCATGCGCAGATCACCGGGAAAATAGTGTGGCCGCCATTTTCCCAGTGATGTCTCTGCTGCGCATGTGCAGAACACCGGGAAAATGATTGCTGCACCATTTTCACAGTGTTTCCACAGTGCTACTGACGTCGGTGCAGGACTCCAGAGGGGTAAGTATTCATAAAAATGGGTGCAGTGTGTGCGGTGGGGGCCCCAACAGGACTCGATGGCCCATGTGCACTGCACCCATTATAGATACGCCAGTGATTGTATCGCTGGAACGTTGCTTCTTTACGAAATTGTCTGTTGCATCAAAAAATTGGTTTGGATAAAGTTTTGGTTGTCTCTAGTTTGTGTGTTCTGCATTTTAATGTCAATCTAAAACAATGGTGCCAGTTTTTAGGTCTCTATTGTCCCTTAAGCTGAGCATGCCTGCCACAGTATCGCTGTTTCACATTGGGCAATTGACAGCTTGTATAGCTCCAAAACAACTAAAAATGCCAGGTAGTGATCCTATCAAAATTAATTGAGTCATTCCATGGTAGGAAAGGAAATGCTGTTAGAAGATTTTCTCTATTGACGGTGTGAACCGTTATTTTCTTCTTGCACTGAAAATGCTGCTATAAAAGCTGTTAGTGATGTATCCAAAGACAGATGAATGGCTGATCCTTGTCTGATTTGGCCATGTGGGTGGTCAAATTGAACAATGATCCTGTTTCTCAAGTCAAAGGGCAGGATCGACAAGGTTTACTATACTTTCGTCCCTACCAGGATGGGAATGAAAATCTACAAGCACATTGCCTTTTTAAATGTTCACCACACTCGAGCAAGAAAACTCTGCTCTAAAATCAATAAAATGTATGTTTTGTTGTGTATTTGTTTTTTTTTGTGTTGTTTTGGCTGTTGGCATTTACATTATAGTTGTTTTAACGTTATACTTGTATTGATGTCCTATTTCTGCTAGGTGATAATAAGTATCTCTTTGAGATTGTATCTTTAACCATTAGTGCAGTGGTTCCCAAACGTTTTTGAATCACGGCGCCCTACAGTATCAGATCCATGTTCATAGCACCCCTAGGCCTCTTATTGAGATATTTAGAAAGAGATATTAAATTAAGTAAGTTGTGTTTATATGTCATCCTTAGGCTGTGTACACACTAGTATGATGTACACCCCATGCAATATTGTATACAATTTCCTGACATACGATATTGTATACAATTTCCTGACATACGATATTGGGCATACACACTATACAATGAAACAATAAGATAAGATGGAATTATATATCATAAGTGCTGGAGTTGTTTTTAAGGGAGCACAAGCAGAAGAAGGAGGGTCCTGGCTGACATCAACGCTCTAAAATTGTATGGTTGTATGTACACACTACAAAAAAGCTCATGATATTGCACCATCGAGACTGCATGCAGGTCAGATAATGTTGGATGTCCACAGAACTGCGCATCATAAATCGTGTGTACACACGATGTGATATTGTATGCAATTATACAATATAAGAAAAGAGAACGTCAGTGGGTGTGATTCCACAGACGAACAGTGGGCGCTGATTACTAGAACTACTTATAAAAAATATATATTAGTATTTAGTTAAATAGGTATCAAACCCATAAAAAAACCTCCTAATGGCTGCCCACAATGGTGGACCTGGGTATCCACCTGACTAGATAAAACAGGAAAAATAGTAGAAATGTGGGCGCTCAAGGAAACTTTAAGTACAACGGCTGCTGGTTTTGTAAAAATAAAATGACATTTATTGGTACAAATAAAATATAGAAAAGAGAAAATCAACATGTATTATTTAGTTGCCATGTGGCAGCTACAACAAATTAATAAAACAGATTACAATGATATTGCAATGGTTAAAAAAAGTTAATATACTAGCAATCTCTGTGTCCTGGGTCCCAGGACTTTAAGTAATATTTGTGCACTGTCCCAGTTTTTATTTTGTTAGTTCTTTTGCATGCATGCTTTAAACTGTTAGTAATAGGGAATTGAGTGCTGTTAGTGGCTCAGATGTACTTTGCGGGAAATAGAAGAAATAAGGCTGTAGATGAAATAGTGCCTGTTTATACTTCACCAATTGGTGTGGCTAAGTGCCAGTCCCGCAACTGTCTCCCTCCAAACAGCTGGCCGCACTGCGGCGGTCTTTCTTAGGTCGTGCCTGGTGTGTTTGGCACTGTGTCCTGTAGGCCTGTATTCTGCTGCTTCGGGAGCGGAGACAGTGAGCCGTCTGTGCAAAATCCTGGGCAGCAGGGGACGCCGCAATGCCGCGGTTCACGACTTCCGGTTACGGTGCTTCCGGCTTCCGGTTATGCGGTCCACCTGCGTTCCACTGTTGTGCAAGTCACCTGACGCGTTTCTCCGCCTACACAATGGGCGGTTTCTTCAGAGGTATAGCTTAGAGGTGATTACGGTCTCTTTTTATACCCACTTATCTAACCTTATTGGTTACCAAAACAGGAGGATAATTTTTAACCCTTTCTAAGTGATTGCGTTTTTCTAAAAACAGAAACCAGCAGTATGTCAGCAATAGCTGAACCTTATTTGTATTAACCATTACATACAAATAATCAATAAGCAATGTTTTAGTATACAACGTTATGTGAGCATAATGAGCTCATTAGACCACACTGAGATGCAAATGAAATATATATAAATTCATATAAATTCATACAAAACATTATAAATAATGATTAAATAGGAGTAATAAACCTATATGAAGATTATGAGTCCAATCAATTTAATAAATTATACTCAATGATAATAAAGAATTTTATTTATATATATATGGGAAATAAAAATGGATTCAAAATAAAATATATGGTAAGCATAAAATAAAATAAAGAATAATGAATAAAATTAAATAGAAATACAATATATAAAATATATGATATAATCATTAGCTAATCCTGCAAATAATAAATTTCTCAGACAAGAGAGGGAGAGGGGGAAATAGAATAATATAGCACAGTATAAGGGAAATTAGAGAGCTACATCTGGTGTCTCTATCCTTATATTGTATACATCATATATATCTTCAGTATAAATAGATTATAAGGATATATAATTGTATCGTAGACCAATAGTACAGATGATAAATTTCTTGGACATGAGTGGGAGAAGGGAATAGAGCACAGCAGGGAGAGGAGGAGAGAACCGCACCTGATGTCTCTATCCTTATATCATATGCATCATATACAACATAAACATCTTCAGTATAAACTGGATGTTTTAAACTGGTTAGATAATTATAACCGTAAACCCTTTGTAATATTGGTGCCGAAACATTTGAACAATGCTACCGGTACTAAAGAATTTTTAATAAAGCTGTTAGTGATGTATCCAAAGACAGATGAATGGCTGATCCTTGTCTGATTTGGCCATGTGGGTGGTCAAATTGAACAATGATCCTGTTTCTCAAGTCAAAGGGCAGGATCGACAAGGTTTACTATACTTTCGTCCCTACCAGGATGGGAATGAAAATCTACAAGCACATTGCCTTTTTAAATGTTCACCACACTCGAGCAAGAAAACTCTGCTCTAAAATCAATAAAATGTATGTTTTGTTGTGTATTTGTTTTTTTTTTGTGTTGTTTTGGCTGTTGGCATTTACATTATAGTTGTTTTAACGTTATACTTGTATTGATGTCCTATTTCTGCTAGGTGATAATAAGTATCTCTTTGAGATTGTATCTTTAACCATTAGTGCAGTGGTTCCCAAACGTTTTTGAATCACGGCGCCCTACAGTATCAGATCCATGTTCATAGCACCCCTAGGCCTCTTATTGAGATATTTAGAAAGAGATATTAAATTAAGTAAGTTGTGTTTATATGTCATCCTTAGGCTGTGTACACACTAGTATGATGTACACCCCATGCAATATTGTATACAATTTCCTGACGTACGATATTGTATACAATTTCCTGACATACGATATTGGGCATACACACTATACAATGAAACAATAAGATAAGATGGAATTATATATCATAAGTGCTGGAGTTGTTTTTAAGGGAGCACAAGCAGAAGAAGGAGGGTCCTGGCTGACATCAACGCTCTAAAATTGTATGGTTGTATGTACACACTACAAAAAAGCTCATGATATTGCACCATCGAGACTGCATGCAGGTCAGATAATGTTGGATGTCCACAGAACTGCGCATCATAAATCGTGTGTACACACGATGTGATATTGTATGCAATTATACAATATCCGCCCCCAGATGTAGTCTTGAGTTCGATATGTGATCTCAGCAGATGGGATGCCGATGGTCTTAATACTGACGCCGGCATCCCGATGTTCACGATCCCGTCAGGGGTGAGGTAAGTATTCTACCTACCCCCTAACCTTAACCCTCTGTTACTGCAGCCTGTGCCTAACACTAACCCTTTTACTTTCATTATCTAAATATTAGAATGGTGTTTACCATGTCTACCTGGCAGCTGTTGTATAATAGATCACCACTGTGTCTTATAACTTACTGTGTATTCACAGCACCCTAGAGTATCCGATTTTTTTTCACGGCACCCCTACGCCAAAAGTTTCTTACTGAGACGTTTAGAAAGAAATATTAAATTAAGTAAATTGTGCTTATATGTCATCCTTAGGTTTAATTGTGTGGTGAGGGTCAAGATTTGTTTTTGTTTGTCCACATATATTATGATTGAAAGCCAGTAGCACTGGATTTACCTAGTAACTTGACCATAAATAATTTGAATTGGTCCTGGACAACCAATCCAAGGCACCCCTGCAAGTCTCCCGAGGCACCCCAGGGTGCCACGGCACACAGTTTGAGAACCACTGATGTATGTTCATTTATATATTTTCTTTTTTCTTTTGCTGTATGTGGGCGTGTCTTCTATCTGCCATATGCACTATGAGACGTAATGTGCTTTTATGTACTCTTCTGAGTTTTGTTCTTTGTTTACTGGTTAAAATCTTCTCCCGTCATTGGTATAATAACCACCTTTTGTTAATATTTAATAAAGTAATACCGTGGGTGTTTGACCATTAAAGTGCACGTGATTACATGTGACATTGGATCATGACACCCAGACCATGCATGTATGTATGAAACAGAGATTGTTGCACTAGAAAGAACTTGTACAAAATAAATATTAGTATATACAGATAAGTTTTTCATAAAACTTATATCTAGAACTATTTACAGTAGGAATTACTTATTGTTTGTGCTGTATGTTATCAACTGGAAGTAATGAGTTTGTATACCTTAATTCCAAGCATTATTTAATGCCTCTTAAAACATTATAATCTGATGTATGTGATAACATTGCATGGAACATTTTTAACCAAGCGCTAACGACTTTCTGGCTGCCCTGTGTGTGCGGGGACAGCTGGGACAGTGATTCTGGGAGTGTGGTGCGAGCATATGGGTAGGAGATGGCATGATGGCACAACTGCATCATGGCTCCATGCCTACTGCACAGTGCCAAGATTACCGGCAAAAAGCCACATTAATTAGATTCAGCACAATCGTCAGATGACTGCACTACCGCTGGCGTCCTTTGGGAGACTTCTGGGCATTGGGTAGAGCCACCCAAGGTTTGGGAATCTCCTGGCCATTCCAGGAGAATAGACAAGTATGATTACATATACTAACTGTAATACCTCCCAACACTACCTAGCCTCAAACGGATGGTGGGGAGGTGTGATTGCATCATGCTTTTTTTTTTAATCTGCTGCATAGAGTGGAGACAGCTGCCTATTCTGCATATAGCACTGCAATACATCCCAAACCCCCTTCATAGTGGTAGTAAAGTCCTAGTTGCAGAATGGAGGGATTGTGCCTGCAAGACTTTTTGGGAGGTATTGAATATAAGAATGGAGAGATGTGCATGGGAATGCAGGTCTACAGGCAGTTGTGCAGCCAGGGGGTGGTGTGCAGGGGACCCGAGCACTACCCATTCCGCAAAAGTCATTAAACTGCACCTACTGTATGCAGTTGGCACCAAAGTAACTTTTTGTATTTGATCACACTGATTCGCTCACATTTACCTGGTCTCTGTACTCAGTGACACGTGCTGTAAACAGAAACGACAGGTTCTAAGGAAGCCCCTGCTGCTCAGCACACAAGACTATGATGATAGCGTGCAGCAGATGATTCGACCTGTCGCTTCTGCTTTCATGTGGAGGAGACCTATTCACTTGGAGAACAGCTCAGGATCTGCGGAGCTGTGTAGATACTCTATCACCCATGAGTAGAGGAAAGAGGTCATCGAACCCAGCAAGACAGTCAACAGTGTGAACTAAGAAACAGTTAAAGTAAGCCCAAAGTAAATACTAAAATAATAGATATGATATAAACCTTTTTTTATTTGAATAATCCTTGGCAGAGGAGGCATTTTAAGGGGCTTGTAGAGCAGTAAAAGCACATTTGTATGGCTGGCACCAATTATGCATTTTACTGAGGATGCATACACCTTCATCAATATGAAAGTCTGGATGGGTCGGGACACCTATTTTTCCATCTTAGCTTTCTTCATGTCAAAAACTGGCTATATGCAGTTGTCTACAGTCCCAAAAAATGAGTTACCATGCAGAAAAGCTAATGTCATCTTTACATAGCACTACCCATGGTAGCCTATGGGTTACAGATCACATGTACATTGTACTACATTCCTGCAAAGCATAATTTCTCTATTGGCGTGATAAGAAATGACAATTATTAGGTCTAAAATACAATAGTTGATAAATAGGCTCAGTGTCTTTAAATGGAAACAAATCCAGATAACCATTATTGGGATAGGTAATGAAGTCTGTAGGATAGAAAAACATTAATTTTAGAGCCTCTTTAACCTTTTTTCTGAGACCTGCTCTACTGTAAGGATATCTATTTATGGCCTCTATAATCAGCAAACAGCACAGTTGCCAGTAAGGACATATAGTGCTTGCCTACTTCCTGGAATGTCCAGGAGACAGCGACATTTCTGGATCCCGTCCACTACCCCAGTGACCTTTGCATCAGAGATGCATATATACTTTTTCATTTACAATTTGTTCTATCTCTCCGCACATATTTCAGACAAGTATACCTTGAGTTGAACTTTTTTTTTTTTCCCTTCTAAGTGGTTTTGCCCTTTGGCCTCTTAGCAACTGCTGCTGTTTACCTTCCCCGCCTAGCTGCAGCCAGGTGTGGAAAGATGTTAGATTATTCTGCTTACACTGATATGGTGTAATCTCTATGAAAGTCATTGATGAAGTGTTCATTCTAGGATTTTTTTAGGGCAGGGTGCTGATCATTGGTTCCGGTATGAATGGTCGACCATGTTATGGTCGACAGTCATATGATCGACCACTATTGGTCGACATTGACATGGTCGACATGGACACATGGTCGACACATGAAAGGTCGACATATGAAAAGGTCGAAATGAGTTTTTTAACTTTTTTTGGTGTTGTTTTTTGCGTAAAGTGACTGGGAACCCCAATTAGTGCACCGCGTCCCCTCGCATGGCTCGCTTCGCTCGCCATGCTTCGGGCATGGTGCCTTCGCTCCGCTACCGCTTCGCTCGGCACACTTTACCGTTCCAATCATAGTCCATGTGGATTGTAAAGTATGGAAAAGTTCCCCAAAATAAAAAAAAATAAAAAAAAAATCATGTCGACATTTTCATGTGTCGACCATGTGTCCATGTCGACCATGTCAATGTCGACCTAATGACTGTCGACCATAACATGGTCGACCATGTGAACGGATACCCTGATCATTGAGGAGGGCACATTTTCATTTTGAAGGGCACATTTTTGATGCGCACAAAGCATAGCGCATATGTTTATAGTTTTTATATATATATATATTTTCCCTTTAATGTATAATTTACCCCTACATACATATAGGACACCCATGTAACACCCAACATCTGTACTGAGAAAAATACTATATTTGTGCAGTCTTCTTGAAAGAATGGCTACAGTATATACATAAGTAGATAATAATAAATGTCTCCTCCACTGATGTAGTAGTTATAATCCCTATGTGTTATAAAACAGAAAAGTTAAGCAAAGGGTAATATACAGTATAGGTACAAAATAAAAGTATGTTCTTTTACTAAGGAAATAGTGTAAGCAGTACATGCTCACTGCTTACCCTGTTCTTTCCCTCTATACCAGAGTGCTGTTATGCAGGCAGCCACAGCGGTGATGCCATTTGCAGTCCCTCCTCTGCCATCCAGTTCATTAAGGATAGAAATTGTTTCCAATTTCAAAGGTAGGCAAGGAGTAGACAACTACATTGCAACATGCACTCTGCTGCATTCTGTATACAAGGGGGAAATTTATGATCCTGCAGGGTGCACTGAAAAAGGGCAGGGTGCTTTTTCACATTTCAAAAATGGGCAGGGTGCAGCACCCTGCTGAAACAGCCTAGAAGGAACACTTAGTGTTCACTCTAGGCTGTTTTAGCAGGGCGCCGCGCCCTGCCCGTTTTTTAACAGGCAAAACCCGCCCTGCCCTTTTGCGGCGCCCTGCTAAAACAGCCGCCCGCTCCCTGCCCTCCCGGCGTGTATAGATGCCGTGCGCATGCGCGCGGCATCCATTCACGCATTGGGAGAGGGCTGGGGGAAGCCCAGCACCGACGGAGGTGCTGGGCACGCCCCCAACAGTGACGTCGCCGGCCACAGACGCTCTCTATAGTAGCGTCTGTGGGCCGCACCGCCCCCTAAAATGACGGAGGCGTGACCACGCCCCCTAATTTGCGTAGCCACGCCCCCATTTCGGGCGCGCGCGCGACTTCGCCGCGCGCACACATGTGCCCCCACTGAGTCCGGCGCCCTGCCCCAGTTCACTCCTAGAGTGAACACTAGAACACTAATTGATCTGTTCTGTCTGGGGACGTAGCGTTAGACTACTTCTTCATACTAAAAATATCCACCTGCTAACTAAAAAGTACCAAAAATGCTATATTGAAGCGTTCTCTTCTGGGGAGATTTTGCAAAGCTTGGAGAGAGATAAAGTACCAATCCACTCCTAATCGGCCCTACACACTTAAAGATTTCACTGAAATATATGAACGATCTCGTTCATTAATGAACGAGATATCGTTCATATCTTTCAGTGTGTAGGCACCAACGATGAACGATGCGCGGCCCTGCACTCGTTCATCGTTAGTGCCTGCTCGTTCATACCTGCAGGCCAATATTGACAATCTCGTCCATATTAGCATGCAGGGCTATGGAGCCGGGTAAAGAAAACTTCACTCCCCACGTCACCCCCCCTGCCGCCGTATCGGCCGTCGGGCAGCTCGGCGGCCACTCGCCGAGTGTGTAGGGCCCTTATCTCTCATTTTACAGGCTGTGTTTGAAAAATTATAGGAGCTGATTGGTTAGTACTTTATCTGCCTCCATGCATTGATGAGTCTCCCTCTGAGAACCAGCCCTCGCTGAGTGGCACAGCAATCCGGTTGAGGAATTTTGGGAGATTAGGGGAGATTTTAACAGAAAAAAAACCCAACAAAAACCCCCCAACTATTTACTGAATATTCTCTCCCGTTCATTTTATTAACCCATGCATTTTAGGGCTTGTTTTAAAAATGTAATGCAAAAAGCGGCAAAATCATTAGCCTGTCTGGGTGCTATTTTGCTTTTTAAACAGCTGAACAAAATTGCCTATTACTATTGGCCCTCCCCTTCCCTCCATGAACATTAAAAACTTGGATGGAGATGTTCTCAAATTGTGTTGCTTTTTGCCCCTGTAAAAACCCTGTGGTATATTAAGTATAACTCTAAACTATTGAAAGTTTAGCATATGTATGTACTACTTTTATAATCACTTTTCAGGTGTCTTCATTGGGGTACATTTACTAAGGGGAGTTTTTTTTAGAACTGGTGCAGCTAGATAAACGTTAAGTAGATTCTGATTGGTTGCTATGAGCAACATCACTAGTTCTAAAAAACTGCCACCTTAGTAAATTTTACTCCATTGTGTTTCTTGCCCCCAGCTCACCTCCACCCCAGAAATATTTTTGTCTAATATTGCCATTTTCAGCTGTGTCATGTTATGCATATGCATCTTTGTTGAAATTAAACAATAGAGATTGTTTGATATCTTAAGATGACAAACTGCTGCAGGCATAACTTTTATTTTATCTCCACCTATATATACAGGGGATGAATGTCACTTTGATGTAATAGTGGTTATTATAAGGCATCTTTTTGTATAAAACAATTTTCTGATTTCAGTTAGAATGCATTTTAGTAGCAGAATATTTACATCACAGGGTTTTTTATTTTTTCGTTTCCCATTTCAGATAAAGGAGTCTATTTACTAAGTCTTGGATGGAGATAAAGTCGCTGGAGATAAAGTACCAGCCAATCGGCTCCTAGCTGTCATTTTTCAAACACAATGGAAAAGCAGTTAGGAGCTGATTGGCTGGTACTTTGTCTCCAGCAACTTTATCTCCATTCATGGCTTAGTAAATAGGGGTGGTCTTCAGTATGCCGGCTGTCGGGATCCCGGCGCACAGTATACCGGCGCCGGAATCCCGACAGCCGGCATACCGACACTTATTCTCCCTCGTGGGGGTCCACGACCCCCCTGGAGGGAGAATAAAATAGCGTGGCGCGCCACCGCGCCCGCAGCGTGGTGAGCGCAGCGAGCCCGCAAGGGGCTCATTTGCGCTCGCCACACTGTCGGTGCGACGGTATGCTGGTCGCCGGGAGCCCGACCGCCGGCATACCGTACTACACCCGTAAATAGACCCCAAAGTCTTTTGTAAGCTTTCATTATTAGCTTCTAATGGCACCAAGATAAACAAGCCAGTCCGTTTTTTGGAATTACCTTTCCCAGAAGCATGTTACTAGTAATGAGATGAGAGTAGCAACATGGACTACATCCAAACCAGTAGGATCACACAAGGCTGACCAGGCAAGCTGCTGTGATAATGCTGGTAAGGGAGAGAGGGGAAAGGACTCTTGAGTCCCACTTGCAGATCTTGGCACCCTGTTGCCTCCACAGATGTACATGGTGTCCTGTAATAAAGTTTATTTTCTTGTCACCATTGCATTATTTGTTATAAGGTTCTCTGGCATACTAAAATTATCAAGTAGGTAGCACAAAATCTCATTATTGTTATTTTTTTTTTTTTGCATAAACAGTAAACACCAGCTTATTATGCAGGACAACAATGAAGGGATCATGTTACATATGAAGTCTGATGACATGAAACAGAAGATAAAGTTGGCCCATAAGCTTACAGTGTGAGGGCCTAATTCAGGCCTGATCGTAGCCGTGCAAAATACGATCAGCCACCCTGACATGCGGGGGGACGCCCAGCACAGGGCTAGTCCGCCCGCATGTCTGGCCCTCACCCAGCCGCAGAGGCACAAAAGCATCGCACGGCGGCAATGCTTTGTACCTGAAGAGTAGCTCTCTACCAGCGCAGCTCCTGCTCGCTGGCAGGGAGCTACCCGTCGCTCTCCGGGTCGCAGTGGCTGCGTGTGATATAACGCAGCTGTGGCGGCCTGCCCCCCACACCGTCCACCCCCTCCCGCCCAGCGAACGCCTCTGCCTGTCAATCAGGCAGAGGCGATCGCTGGGCAGAGATGCCGATCGCATCTCTGGCATGCGCCGGCGCACGCCCAGTTCAGACCTTATCGCCCGCTGTGCGAAAATGCACAGCAGCGATCAGGTCTGAATTAGGCCCTGAGTACAGTAGCTGTTGATGTGGAAAGAGCAGTGATTGTAAAGAAGAAGGCTTCTTTGAAGAAATTTGTTTTCGGGGGCTGTTTCAAATGTCTGATAGGGAGAGCTATAGGATTCCATAGAAAGGGAAATGGTGCAGGAGAACCTTTACAGTCATACATCGGATGAGGTTAGGAGGGGGTGGCCATTAGATGGTCGCTGGTGGAGGGCAGAGCGTGACTGGGAAAGTATGTACGGATTACATGATAAAATACAGATAGGACAGGTGTCAATAGCAGGAAAAAGGCTAATGGGGGTACGTGATGACCGGTTAAAGGAACTAATTAAGTGGAAGGGCAAAGGGAAGGGAGAGTATGTAAGGATTACATGGAAAAATGGAGATAGGACAGGTGCTGAATGTGAAGAATAAGGCTAATGGGGGGGGTACACTATGACTGGTTAAGGGAACTAATTAAGTGGAAGGGCAACGTTTAACTCTGACTTGGATTGGGCGTGAAGATGCAATGTGTACACTGTATTCTGTTGTTTCCCTGCCACCTTGAAGGTGAGTAAGAGTCCTTGTATGAGAATTGGATGCTCTGTTGGTAGTCTCATGTACATTATGGAGATGAAACCATAATGAATGAATTATGCTGAGATTGGGAATGCTTTGTAAGATAGGTTAGCGATGCTCATAGGCATGAAAAAATGAGATCAAGATGTGTCTAGCACCTCTGGCCTTTTTATCTAATTGCTGCATCTTCCAGAAGGCAGTCTGTAACATGCTGATTGGCTGGTGCAGTTTATCACTCATAGAGAAATTTAGCACTCATTGATAAATAAGGCAAAAGTATGTTATCACATGCAGTGACGGAACTAGCGAGCAGTGGGCCCAGGTGCGACAAAATGCTTTGGGCCCCCCCTCATCCCATCCAAGTCCACCCCCTCACCCCTGGAGAGGATCTGATGAGGGGGACCTGCTCAGGGCCAGAGAAATGGGTACCTAGCAACAGTGCTGTAACTAGACATTTTAGCACTGTGTACAAGAAACGGCATCGGAGCCCCACCCCTGCATGCAAAACAGGGGGGGAATACATAGGGGCGTGGCTTCGTGGGGAAGGGGTGTGGCCACAAAATAATACCAATTCATAAAACGGTGCACAGTAGTCTCCATTATTCAAATTACGCCGCACAGTAGCACCACTACACCAGGTAGAGACCCTTTTTACACATGGCGGCAGACAGCGTGCACTTGTTACACATGGCGGCAGACAGCGTGCACTTGTTACACATTACGGCAGACAGCGTGCACTTGTTACACATTACAGCAGACAGCGTCCTCTTTTTACACATTAAGGCAGACAGCGTGCCCTTGTTACACATTAAGGCAGACAGCGTGCCCTTGTTACACATTAAGGCAGACAGCGTGCCCTTGTTACACATTAAGGCAGACAGCGTGCCCTTGTTACACATTAAGGCAGACAGCGTGCCCTTGTTACACATTAAGGCAGACAGCGTGCCCTTGTTACACATTAAGGCAGACAGCGTGCCCTTGTTACACATTAAGGCAGGCAGCGTGCCCTTGTTACACATTAAGGCAGGCAGCGTGCCCTTGTTACACATTAAGGCAGGCAGCGTGCCCTTGTTACACATTAAGGCAGGCAGCGTGCCCTTGTTACACATTACGGCAGGCAGCGTGCCCTTGTTACACATTACGGCAGGCAGCGTGCCCTTGTTACACATTACGGCAGGCAGCGTGCCCTAGTTACACATTACGGCAGGCAGCGTGCCCTAGTTACACATTACGGCAGGCAGCGTGCCCTAGTTACACATTACGGCAGGCAGCGTGCCCTAGTTACACATTACGGCAGGCAGCGTGCCCTAGTTACACATTACGGCAGGCAGCGTGCCCTAGTTACACATTACGGCAGGCAGCGTGCCCTAGTTACACATTACGGCAGGCAGCGTGCCCTAGTTACACATTACGGCAGGCAGCGTGCCCTTGTTACACATTACGGCTGGCAGCGGGGAGGGGGAACAGCCCAACCTCACTAAGGTTAATGGTCCTGTTCCCCGCTGACAGGACACTGAGCTCCTGAGGGTCCTATTTGCAAGCCCCACCACAGAACCGTAGCACGTTGCCACCCCTAACAGAGCCAGAAGACTGAAGAGTGGTGAGTAGGTGGCCGGCGTCCCGGTTAGCGGGTTGCCAGCTGTAATGGCGGCATAAGGGTAGGAGTGTAGCGCTGCATACACGCTGTGCTCCAGGCTTCAGATGCACTGTGTGACCGCTGTGAGGGGCGGTTGGAGTCGCCACTATTACCCACAACTGGCACATATTACAGGGGTTTTAACCCACTGTAACCCTTATTATGCACCTCAGCCAGTATAAAAAGTGGGAAGACCGCGCGCCATTACGGGGGGCGGGGCCTTCGCTATGAGCTGAACCAGCGGCTCACCAGTGCCATTTCCCTTCTGCAGCTTACGCAGGCAGCCTGACAGGAAAGCGCAGCACCTCCACACGGACTCCAGAGCACCTCAGCGGTACCAGGGGGTCATAGCAAAGGGGGGGGGAGCAATAATTTGGTGTAATAAACCTTATTAAGGGTACTTAGTTTGCGACCCAATTATGTCTATACTTTAGCTATAGGGGCGCTGTGTGGCTGGCTCCGATACTCTGTCTCTCCCTAGAAGGGCTCTGTGTGAATTAACTGTGCTTTCAACCTATTCCTCACTGTGTGTGTGTTCTTTTACATTTATCATGTCAAAGGAGTGTGTATCATGCACAGCTGAGTGCCTTTCTCAATCTGGGGGTTCACTGCAGTGTGCTCAGGATAGTACACATTCTCAGGCTAGTGAATCTGAACCTGTTTGGTTAGATTCATTAAAGGGTATGACTTCAAATATTTCAAACAAATTGTCCCAAAATAAAAAGGATACGCAATATTTCAGGCAATCTGTAGATGACCTGATGAATAGAGATTCAGTGGTCATCCCAGCGTCTCAGATCCCTGCTATTTGTTCACAAAAGCGTACTCTAGCCCAAATCATGCAGGCTGATACCGATGATGATGTATCAGACCCAGAGGAGGGGGAGGTGGACTTGGTGGGGGGAGGGATGCAGCTTTGGCACAGGGAATACAGGACCTGATTGAAGGTATAAGAGAGGTCTTGCACATTCCTGACAAAGTGTCAGAGGACGAGGAGGAATCCTTTTCTAATGTGAAAAATAAATCATCTGCTACTTTTCCTGCTTCTAAGGAATTAAATTCCCTCTTTGAAGCAACTTGGGTTAACCCTGACAGGAAGTTTCAGATTCCAAAATGGTTAATTACATCCTTCCCATTTCCTCAGGATGATAGAAAATAATGGGAAAACCCACCGATAGTTGACGCATCGGTTTCCAGGCTGTCACGTAAGATAGTTTTACCTGTTCCTGGGACAGCTTCATTGAAGGATGCTGCAGACCGCAAGATTGAGACCACTCTCAAATCTTTGTACACAGTGGCGGGAATGGCCCAAAGACCCACTTATAGCTTGTGCATGGATCACTAGGGCCATTGCAAAATGGTCTGGTAATCTAATTGACGGGTTAGATTCCTTGTCCAGGGGGGAGATTATTTTACTCCTACAGCATATACAGGATTCTGCTAACTTTATGGTGGAGACCATAAAGGAGATTGGACTGCTCAATGCATGCACTACTGCCATGGCAGTGTCAGCATGCAGAGGCGTGTGGCTACGCCAGTGGACTGCGGACACGGATTCCAGGGAAGGCGTGGAAAGCCTACCTTTCACAGGTGAAGCCCTGTTTGGAGATGAACTGGAAACCTGGATATCCAAGGCTACGGCGGGTAGGTCTACATACCTTCCTTCCGCAGCACCCCCGGCTAGAAAATCCTATTCTGCACCAACTTTGCAGTCCTTTCGGACAGCGAAGTTTAAAGGTAAGTCCAAAGGTTCTTCTACTGCCTTCAAAGGCAATAGAGGTAAGCCCAGGAAACCTGCAAATACAGGCTCACAGGATCAGACCTCTGGTTCTGCTTCCGCAAAACCTTCAGCATGACGGTGGATCGCACTGCCTAGTCAACAGGCAGGTAGGAGCCCGGTTACGATATTTCAGTCATGTATGGACCACATCATTCCTGGATCCATGGGTAAAAGATCTTATCGCCCAGGGCTACAGACTGGAGTTTCAGGAACTCCCACCTCACGGATTCTTCAAATCAGGCTTGCCAGCTTCACCGGAAGCAAGTACAACCTTAAAAGCAGCAGTTCAAAAACTGGTACAGACTTAGGTCATTGTTCCAGTTCCACTTCAACTACAAAACCAAGGTTTCTATTCCAACCTGTTTGTGGTACTGAAACTGGCCGGTTCGGTGAGGCCCATTTTAAACCTCAAGTCACTGAACCCGTATTTACGGGTGTTCAATTCAAGATGGAGTCTCTGAGAGCGGTGATCTCCGGTCTGGAGAAGGGAGAATTCCTAGTGTCTCTGGATATCAAGGATGCGTACCTTCATATTCCAATTTGGCCGCCTCATCAGGCTTATCTAAGGTTTGCGTTGCATGACTGTCACTACCAGTTTCAGGCCCTACCCTTTGGGCTCTCCACGGCAGCGAGGGTGTTTACCAAAGTAATGACGGAGATGATGTTTCTCCTTCGCAAGCAAGGAATGAACATAATACCGTACCTGGATGATCTCCTGATAAAAGCACCGTCCAGGGAGAGATTGTTACACTGCATTGCCCTCTCCACACGTCTACTCCAGGATCACGGGTGAATTCTGAACTGGCCAAAATCTCACCTGGAACCAACACGGAGGCTTCCGTTCCTGGGGATGATCCTGGATACGGAGGTACAGAAGGTATTCCTTTCTCTGGAAAAAGCATTAGTGATTCAGTCAATGGTAAGGGATGTCCTAAGGCCAACACGGATTTCGGTGCATCTGTGCATTCGCCTCCTGGGAAAGATGGTAGCCTCTTATGAGGCACTGCAGTATGGAAGGTTTCATGCAAGGTCCTCCCAGCTGGATCTGCTAGACAAATGGTCCGGATCGCATCTACACATGCACCAGAGGATACGTCTGTTGCCAAAAGCCAGGATTTCTCTTCTGTGGTGGCTACAAACTTCTCACCTGACGGAGGGCCGACGGTTCGGGATTCAAAATTGGATTCTGCTAACCACGGATACAAGCCTCAGAGGGTGGAGAGCAGTCACCCAAGGGGAACACTTCCAAGGAAAGTGTTCAAGTCAGGAAACCGTCCTTACGATCAGTGTTCTGGAACTAAGGGCCATATACAACGCTCTTCTGCAGGCATCTCATCTTCTGCACAATCGAGCCATCCAGGTTCAGTCGGACAATGAGACGGCGGTGATGTACATAAACCGACAGGGCGGAACGAAGAGCAGAGCAGCAATGTCAGAGGTGACAAGGATTCTCCTCTGGGCAGAGAGACACGTGGTGGCGCTGTCCGCGATCTTCATTCCGGGCGTGGACAACTGGGAAGCAGACTTCCTCAGCAGACACAACCTCCACCCAGGGGAGTGGGGCCTTCACCCGGAGGTGTTCGGGTGCTTGACTCGTCGGTGGGGGACTCCACAGATCGACTTGATGGCATCTCGTCTCAACAAGAAGCTCCAGCGGTATTGCTATAGGTCAAGAGACCCACAGGCAGTGGGGGTGGACGCTCTGGTGACTCCGTGGGTCTATCAGATGGTGTATGTCTTTCCTCCACTTCCATTGATCCCAAGAATTCTCAAAAGAATAAAAAGGGAAGCAGTTCAAGCAATTCTCATTGCTCTGGATTGGCCAAGAAGGGTTTGGTATGCAGATCTACTGGAACTGCTTCTGGAGGATCCGTAGCTTCTACCTCTTCGGGGGGATCTTCTGCAACAGGTGCCATTCGTCTATCAAGACTTGCCACGGCTACTTTTGATGGCATGGAGGTTGAACGTCAAATTCTAGCCTGGAAAGGGATTCCGGACAAGGTAATTCCTACCTTGATCCAAGCCAGAAAAAAGGTAACGTCTAAACATTACCACCGGTTATGGAGAAAATACGTCTCTTGGTATGAAAACAGGGAATTTCCTGCAGTTGAATTTCAGGTGGGTCGTTTCCTGCTTTTTCTTCACTCTGGGGTTGATGTAGGCCTACGCCTTGGATCAGTAAAAGTCCAGAATTCGGCCTTACCCATTTTTTTCCAGAAATAGTTGGCTTCCCTTCCTGAGGTTCAGACGTTCTTGAAAGGGGTTCTTCACATCCAACCGCCCTTTGTACCTCCCACAGCACCTTGGGATTTTAACGTTGTGTTGCAGTTTCTGCAATCAGATTGGTTTAAGCCTTTACAGGATGTAGATGTAAAGTTTCTTACATGGAAGACCGTCGCACTATTGGCCTTGGTTTCGGCGAGGCGTGTTTCGGATGAAAAGTTCTACAAGTTCGATACATTGGCCTCTGAGGACCTTCAGTTTGGTCAGTCAGTTCTGCAGTCAGTTCAGCACTCTCCCACCCGGTTTGGGAGCTTTGGTACATCCCCATGGTACTAATGTGGACCCCAGTATCCTCTAGGATGTAAGAGAAAATAGGAATTTAATTACCTACCGGTAAATCCTTTTCTCGTAGTCCATATAGGATACTGGGCACAAGCATGGTTACTTGGTTAAGTGTTGCTGTTAGTTCAGCTGTTGCTGTTCCTGTTCATGTTGGATTAACATGGTTTTCTTCTTGTTTGTGTGTGTTGGTTCGAATCTCACCACTATCCTTTCTGAATCCTTCTCTCAAGAGATGTCCGTCTCCTCGGGCACAGTTTCTAGACCGAGTCTGGTAGGAGGGGCATAGAGGGAGGAGCCAGTGCACACTATTGATTTCTTAAAGTGCCAAAGGCTCCTAGTGGACCCGTCTATACCCCATGGTACTAATGTGGAACTCAGTATCCTCTATGGACTACGAGAAAAGGTTTTACCGGTAGGTAATTAAAATCCTATTTTCTGTTCATGTGGTTCTTAGTCGTTCAGAAAATGCGTCTTCGATAGAGTAGCATATAAATATTAATTTAACCAAAAGTAATACACAACCTACATCAAACACTTCCATTAGGATTAAGTTATCCCCAAACCACACATGTATATGCAAGTGAAGTTGTAGCAGCAATTACTCTCTGCGGTGAAAACCACAGTGATCAGGCTCAGGCAGCATCTCTGTTATTGCGCTAGGCAGAGGTGACGGCCTCTGATGTTAGTAATCGGCTTCCCATGCATTTAGTACTCAAATAGAGCCTTTATTAGGGATGGCCCACTCTCCCATACAGTACATTTAAATGAACTTATATAAAATGCCACAATTAATTATTGCAGTTGATGGTTATTTTAAGAGATATTTGAAGTCTTAGTTAAATTAGATTGTCTACACCAGGCCTAGCCAACCTGTTGCTCTCCAGCTGTTGTGAAACTACACATCCCAGCATGCCCTCCAGAGGTTTAGTATTCTGTAATAGCAAAACTATGGCAGGACATGCTGGGACTTGTAGTTTCACAACAGCTGGAGAGCCCAGGTTGGCCAGGCCTTGTGTACACAGAAATTGTTTACAGAAGGATGTGTTACAGATGTGTCCACATACACCTAACCGACTTTTCAAACATTTGAATCCCCCCTATTTGTTAACACTATTGCAGCTCGCAAAATTAGGCTATTTAACGCAGGGTTTTTTTTTTTTTTTTTTGGAGTCTGCTAAGGCTCAATTAAAATTCCCGTTAAGTGCAGCCTCTGTGATCTTAAGGGCCATATACACGGGAGGGATGTGTGCTGAGCGATGCGGGGGAGGACGGGGGGGTCGCGCTGGGTGAAATGAGCGACGTACTAGATTGAGCCTGCATGCAGGCCAATCTAGCACCGGCATCGCTGTGGGGGGTTCACACGAGTGATCTGTTCTTAAAATCTAAGCAATCTAGTCAGATTGCTTAGATTTTAAGCATGGATCTCTTCGTGAGTACCCCCCTTTACTTCAGGAACAATTGAATAGCCCCAGGGGATCAATTAGCCCACTGTAAATACGGTGTCTGATTGAATTTACACCTATAAGTGCACTAAAGCCCCATACACATGGGGAGATTTCACCAGAGATGTGTGCTGAGCAATCGAGCAGGAATGCTCTGCACACATCTCTCCCCCCACTCAGCACACAACGCGATGTGTGCTGAGCGAGGGGGACGGACAGGAAAGTGCGCTCATTTCCCCCAGCGGGGGAAATGAGCGATGTGCTAGATTGTGCCATTTTAGCACCGGTGATAGCGACGCACGGGGCCGCACATTGCTATCACTGTGGAGCTTAAACAAGGAAAGATCCGTGCTTAACTTCTAAGTAATCTAGTCAGATTGCTTAGATTTTAAGCATGGATCTCTCCGTGTGTACCCCCCTTAAGATGCAAAATTGAGGAAAGGGTACACAATCTAGGGTAAAAAAGGCAAAAGAAAGGTCGGTTACTAGTGACCTGCACCATGCATCGTTATGTTTAATCTACAATTTAATACCAATTTCTTTGCTTCAAAAAAATAGGATTTTGGTTACCTACCGTTAAATCCTTTTCTCGTAGTCCGTATAGGATGCTAGGGTCCACATTAGTACCGTGGGGTATAGACTGGTCCACCAGGAGCCATTGGCACTTTAAGAGTTTGAGAGTGTGGGCTGGCTCCTCCCTATATGCCCCGCCTACCAGACTCAGTCTAGAAACTGTGCCCGAGGAGACGGACATCTTCGAGAGAAGGATTATACACAGATAGTGGCGAGATTCACACCAGCTCATACATACAAGGCCCATCAAGCTGACTAGCTTGAAAACTCAGCAACCGCTGAAACATTACTTACCAAGTAACAATGCAGTACGTAACCAAAACAAAGTTGTGCTGACCTAGATAACGATAGCAGGAAAACAAAGCGCTGGGCAGGCACCCAGCATCCTCTACGGACTACGAGAAAAGGATTTACCGGTAAGTAACCAAAATTCTATTTCTCTATCGTCCTAGTGGATGCTGGGGTTCCTGAAAGGACCATGGGGAATAGCGGCTCCGCAGGAGACAGGGCACAAAAAGTAAAGCTTTAGGATCAGGTGGTGTGCACTGGCTCCTCCCCCTATGACCCTCCTCCAAGCCTCAGTTAGATTTTTGTGCCCGGCCGAGAAGGGTGCAATCTAGGTGGCTCTCCTAAAGAGCTGCTTAGAAAAGTTTAGCTTAGGTTTTTTATTTTACAGTGAGTCCTGCTGGCAACAGGATCACTGCAACGAGGGACTTAGGGGAGAAGAAGTGAACTCACCTGCGTGCAGGATGGATTGGCTTCTTTGGCTACTGGACATTAGCTCCAGAGGGACGATCACAGGTACAGCCTGGATGGTCACCGGAGCCTCGCCGCCGGCCCCCTTGCAGATGCTGAAACAAGAAGAAGGTCCAGAATCGGCGGCATGAAGACTCCTCAGTCTTCTTAAGGTAGCGCACAGCACTGCAGCTGTGCGCCATTTCCTCTCAGCACACTTCACACGGCAGTCACTGAGGGTGCAGGGCGCTGGAAGGGGGGCGCCCTGGGAGGCAATGAAAACCTATTTTTGGCTAAAAATACCTCACATATAGCCTCCGGGGGCTATATGGAGATATTTAACCCCTGCCAGAATCCGTTAAGAGCGGGAGACGAGGCCGCCGAAAAAGGGGCGGGGCCTATCTCCTCAGCACACAGCGCCATTTTCCCTCACAGAAAGGCTGGAGGGAAGGCTCCCAGGCTCTCCCCTGCACTGCACTACAGAAACAGGGTTAAAACAGAGAGGGGGGGCACTAATTTGGCGTTAGAAATATATAAAAAAGATGCTATAAGGGAAAACACTTATATAAGGTTGTCCCTATATAATTATAGCGTTTTTGGTGTGTGCTGGCAAACTCTCCCTCTGTCTCTCCAAAGGGCTAGTAGGTCCTGTCCTCTATCAGAGCATTCCCTGTGTGTGTGCTGTGTGTCGGTACGTGTGTGTCGACATGTATGAGGACGATGTTGGTGAGGAGGCGGAGCAATTGCCTGTAATGGTGATGTCACTCTCTAGGGAGTCGACACCGGAATGGATGGCTTATTTAGCGAATTACGTGATAATGTCAACACGCGGCAAGGTCAGTTGACGACATGAGACGGCCGACAAACAATTAGTACCGGTCCAGACGTCTCAAAAACACCGTCAGGGGTTTTAAAACGCCCGTTTACTTTAGTCGGTCGACACAGACACAGACAGGGACACTGAATCCAGTGTCGACGGTGAATAAACAAACGTATTCCTTATTAGGGCCACACGTTAAGGGCAATGAAGGAGGTGTTACATATTTCTGATACTACAAGTACCACAAAAGAGGGTATTATGTGGGATGTGAAAAAACTACCGTAGTTTTTCCTGAATCAGATAAATTAAATGAAGTGTGTGATGATGCGTGGGTTCCCCCCGATAGAAAATATGGGCGGTATACCCTTTCCCGCCAGAAGTTAGGGCGCGTTGGGAAACACCCCTTAGGGTGGATAAGGCGCTCACACGCTTATCAGAACAAGTGGCGGTACCGTCTATAGATAGGGCCGTCCTCAAGGAGCCAGCTGACAGGAGGCTGGAAAATATCATAAAAAGTATATACACACATACTGGTGTTATACTGCGACCAGCGATCGCCTCAGCCTGGATGTGCAGAGCTGGGGTGGCTTGGTCGGATTCCCTGACTAAAAATATTGATACCCTTGACAGGGACAGTATTTTATTGACTATAGAGCATTTAAAGGATGCATTTCTATATATGCGAGATGCACAGAGGGATATTTGCACTCTGGCATCAAGAGTAAGTGCGATGTCCATATCTGCCAGAAGATGTTTATGGACACGACAGTGGTCAGGTGATGCAGATTCCAAACGGCACAAAGGTGTATTGCCGTATAAAGGAAGAGGAGTTATTTGGGGTCGGTCCATCGGACCTGGTGGCCACGGCAACTGCTGGAAAATCCACCGTTTTTTACCCTAAGTCACATCTCTGCAGAAAAAGACACCGTCTTTTCAGCTTCAGTCCTTTCGTCCCTATAAGAGTCATATCTGCCCAGGGATAGAGGAAAGGGAAGAAGACTGCAGCAGGCAGCCCATTCCCAGGAACAGAAGCGTTCCACCGCTTCTGACAAGCTCTCAGCATGACGCTGAGACCGTACAGGACCCCTGGATCCTACAAGTAGTATCCCAGGGGTACAGATTGGAATGTCGAGACGTTTCCCCTGCGCAGGCTCCTGAAGTCTGCTTTACCAAGGTCTCCCTCCGACAAGGAGGCAGTATGGGAAACAATTCACGAGCTGTATTCCCAGCAGGTGATAATTAAATTACCCCTCCTACAACAAGAAAAGGGGTATTATTCCACACTATATTGTGGTACTGAAGCCAGAAGGCTAGGTGAGACCTATTCTAAATCTAAAAAAATTTGAACACTTACAAAGGTTCAAATCAAGATGGAGTCACTCAGAGCAGTGATAACGAACCGGGAAGAAGGGGACTATATGGTGTCCCGAGACATCAGGGATGCTTACCTCCATGTCCCAAATTTGCCCTTATCACTAAGGGTACCTCAGGTTCGTGGTACAGAACTGTCACTATCAGTTTCAGACGCTGCCGTTTGGATTGTCCACGGCACCCCGGGTCTTTACCAAGGTAATGGCCGAAATGATGGTTCTTCTTCGAAGAAAAGGCGTCTTAATTATCCCTTACTTGGACGATCTCCTGATAAGGGCAAAGTCCAGGGAACAGTTGGAGGTCGGAGTAGCACTATCTCGGATACTGTTACAACAGCAGGGGTGGATTCTAAATATTCCAAAATCGTAGCTGATCCCGACAACAAGTCTCCTGTGCTTAGGGATGATTCTGGACACAGTCCAGAAAAAGGTGTTTCTCCCGGAAGAGAAAGCCAGGGAGTTATCCGAGCTAGTCAGGAACCTCCTAAAATCAGTGCATCATTGCACAAGGGCCATGGTAAAAAAATGGTGACTTCCTTCGAAGCAATTCCAGTCGGCAGATTTCATGCAAGAACTTTTCAGTGGGATCTGCTGGACAAATGGTCCGGATCGCATCTTCAGATGCATCAGCGGATAACCCTATATCCAAGGACAAGGGTGTCTCTCCTGTGGTGGTTACAGAGTGCTCATCTTCTAGAGGGCCGCAGATTCGGCATTCAGTTTTGGATGTTGGTGACCACGGAGGCCAGCCCGAGAGGCTGGGGAGCAGTCACACAAGGAAAAAATTTCCAGGGAGTGTGATCAAGTCTGGAGACTTTTCTCCACATAAATATAGCTAAGGGTAAATTTATAATGCTCTAAGCTTAGCAAGACCTCTGCTTCAAGGTCAGCCGGTATTGATCCAGTGGGATAAAACATCACGGCAGTCGCCCACGTAAATAGACAGGGCGGCACAAGAAGCAGGAGGGCAGTGGCAAAAACTGCAAGGACTTTTCGCTGGGCGGAAAATCATGTGATAGCACTGTCAGCAGTGTTTCATTCCGGGAATGGAAACTGGGAAGCAGACTTCCTCAGTAGGCACGACCTCCACCCGGCAGAGTGGGAACTTCATGGGGAAGTTTTCCACATAATTGTAAACCGTTGGGAATTACCAAAGGTGGACATGATGGCGTCCCGTCTGAACAAAAAACGGGACAGGTATTGCGCCAGGTTAAGAGACCCTCAGGCAATAGCTGTGGACGTTCTGGTAACACCGTGGGTGTACCAGTCGGTGTATGTGTTCCATCCTCTGCTTTTCATACCTAAGGTACTGAGAATTATAAGACGTAGAGGAGTAAGAACTATACTCATGGCTCCGGATTGGCCAAGAAGGACTTGGTACCCGGAACTTCAAGAGATGCTCACAGAGGACTTATGGCCTCTGCCGCTAAGAAGGGACTTGTTTCAGCAAGTACCATGTCTGTTCCAAGACTTACCGCAGCTGCGTTTGACGGCATGGCGGTGGAACGCCGGATCCTAAGGGAAAAGGCATTCAGGAAAAGGTCATTCCTACCCTGGTCAAAGCCAGAAAGGAGGTGACCGCACAACATTATCACCACATGTGGCGAAAATATGTTGCGTGGTGTGAGGCCAGGAAGGCCCCACGAAGAAATTTCAACTCGGTCGATTCCTGCATTTCCTGCAAACAGGAGTGTCTATGGGCCTCAAATTGGGGTCCATTAAGGTTCAAATTTCGGCCCTGTCGATTTTTCTTCCAGAAAGAATTGGCTTCAGTTCCTGAAGTCCAGAAGTTTGTCAAGGGAGTATTGCATATACAACCCCCTTTTGTGCCTCCAGTGGCACTGTGGGATCTCAACGTAGTTCTGGGATTCCTCAAAACACATTGGTTTAAAACCAGTCAAATCTGTGGATTTGAAGCATCTCACATGAAAAGTGAACATGCTCTTGGACCTGGCCTGGACCAGGCGAGTGTCAAATTGGTGGTTTTTTTCTCAAAAAAGCCCATATCTGTTTGTCCATTCGGACAGGGCAGAGCTGCGGACTCGTCCCCAGTTCTCTCCCTAAGGTGGTGTCAGTGTTTCACCTGAACCAGCTTATTGTGGTGTCTTGCGCCTACTAGGGACTTGGAGGACTCCAAGTTGCTAGATGTGGTCAGGGCCCTGAAAATATAGGTTCCAGGACGGCTGGAATCAGGAAAACTGACTTGCTGTTATCCTGTATGCACCCAACAAACTGGGTGCTCTTGCTTCTAAGCAGACTTTTGCTAGTTGGATGTGTAATACAATTCAGCTTGCACATTCTGTGGCAGGCCTGCCACAGCCAAAATATGTAAATGCCCATTCCACAAGGAAGGTGGGCTCATCTTGGGCGGCTGCCCGAGGGGTCTCGGCTTTACAACTTTGCCGAGCGGCTATTTAGTCAGGGGCAAACACGTTTGTAAAATCCTACAAATTTGATAACCTGGCTAAGGAGGACCTGGAGTTCTCTCATTCGGTGCTGCAGAGTCATCCGCACTCTCCCGCCCGTTTGGGAGCTTTGGTATAATCCCCATGGTCCTTTCAGGAACCCCAGCATCCACTAGGACGATAGAGAAAATAAGAATTTACTTACCGATAATTCTATTTCTCGGAGTCCGTAGTGGATGCTGGGCGCCCATCCCAAGTGCGGATTATCTGCAATACTTGTACATAGTTACAAAAATCGGGTTATTATTGTTGTGAGCCATCTTTCAGAGGCTCCGCTGTTATCATACTGTTAACTGGGTTCAGATCACAGGTTGTACAGTGTGATTGGTGTGGCTGGTATGAGTCTTACCCGGGATTCATAAATCCTTCCTTATTGTGTACGCTCGTCCGGGCACAGTATCCTAACTGAGGCTTGGAGGAGGGTCATAGGGGGAGGAGCCAGTGCACACCACCTGATCCTAAAGCTTTACTTTTTGTGCCCTGTCTCCTGCGGAGCCGCTATTCCCCATGGTCCTTTCAGGAACCCCAGCATCCACTACGGACTCCGAGAAATAGAATTATTGGTAAGTAAATTCTTATTTTTCTCTTACGTCCTAGAGGATGCTGGGGTCCACATTAGTACCATGGGGATGTACCAAAGCTCCCAGAACGGGAGGGAGAGCGCAGAGGCTCCTGCAGAACCGATAGACCAAACTTCAGGTCCTCAGAGGCCAAAGTATCGAACTTGTAGAACTTTACAAACGTGCTCGACCCAGAACAAGTTGCTGTTCGGCAAAGCTGTAACGCCAGGACACCCCGGGCAGCCGCCCAGGAAAACCCCACCTTATGAGTAGAGCTGGCCTTTACAGACGTAGGACATGGCAAGCCTGCCGTAGAATACGCATGCTGGATAGTGTACCTGATCCAGTGAAAGATCGTCTGCTTAGAAGCAGGACACCCAAGTTTCTTATGATCATATAGGACAAACAGAGAGTCCGATTTTCTGTGACGAGCAGTCCTCTTCACATAGATTTGTGACGGGCAACAATCTATCCCCCCAGGAGCACAGCGTCCTGCCAGCAGAGATAGTGGCTCAGACCCCGCAGGGCGGACACTCCCCCCCCCCCCCCCCTCCCCCCCCCCCCCCCCTTAGTCCCACAAAGCAGGGAGGCTGTTGCCAGTAGCCTCCCTGTAAAATAATAAACTCTAAAAAAAAACTTTTACTAAAGAAGCTCAGTTAATCCACACAGAGCCCTTCTAGGGAGACACAGAGTATCGGAGCCAGCCACACAGCGCCCCTATAGCTAAAGTATAGACATAATTGGGTCGCAAACTAAGTACCTTTAATAAGGTTTATTACACCAAATTATTGCTCCCCCCCCTTTGCTATGACCCCCTGGTACCGCTGAGGTGCTCTGGAGTCCGTGTGGAGGTGCTGCGCTTTCCTGTCAGGCTGCCTGCGTAAGCTGCAGAAGAGAAATGGCACTGGTGAGCCGCTGGTTCAGCTCGAGGTGAAGCCGCCCCCCCCCCCGTAATGGCGCGCGGTCTTCCCACTTTTTATACTGGCTGAGGTGCATAATAAGGGTTACAGTGGGTTAAAACCCCTGTAATATGTGCCAGTTGTGGGTAATAGTGGTGACTCCAGCTGCCCCTCACAGCGGTCACACAGTGCATCTGAAGCCTGGAGCGCAGCGTGCATGCAGCGCTACACTCCTATCCTTATGCCGCCATTACAGCTGGCGACCCGCTAACCGGGATGCCGGCCACCTACTCGCCACTCTTCAGTCTTCTGGCTCTGTTAGGGGTGGCGACGTGCTGCGGGTCTGTGGTGGGGCTTGCAAATAGGACCCTCAGGAGCTCCGTGTCCTGTCAGCGGGGAACAGGACCATTAACCCTAGTGAGGTTGGGCTGTCCCCCCCCCCCCCCCCCCCCGTCCCCCGTAAGTCCACAAGCAGGCAGGCTGGTGCCAGCCAGACCTGCATGAAAACAATAAAATAGAACACAGGTTCTCAAACTCGGTCCTCAGGGCCCCACACAGTGCATGTTTTGCAGTTCTCCTCACAGAATCGCAAGTGACATAATTAGCTCCACCTGTGGACCTTTTAAAATGTGTCAGTGAGTAATTAATACACCTGTGCACCTGCTGGGTGACCTGCAAAACATGCACTGTGTGGGGTCCTGAGGACCGAGTTTGAGAACCACTGAAATAGAAAATAAATGCAGAAAACTCTTCAGGAGCTTCCCATGCGTGACCGGCTCCTCCGGGCACATTTTCTAAACTGAGTCTGGTAGGTGGGGCATAGAGGGAGGAGCCATCCCACACTCTCAAACTCTTAAAAGTGCCAATGGCTCCTGGTGGACACATCTATACCCCATGGTACTAATGTGGACCCCAGCATCCTCTAGGACGTAAGAGAAATACTAATCCTAAATAACTAAGGGGTTATTCAGACCTGATCGCTGGGTTGCTAACTTTGCTGTCCTGCGTTCAGATAGTCGCCGCCCCCCCCAGGGGGAGTGTAATTTCGCAGTGCGAGTGTGCGATCCCATGTGTATGCAAAGCTGCAAAAATCCACTTTGTGCAGTCTCTGCACAGCCCAGGACTTAGTCCTACAGTGCGATGAGAACAGGCTGATCGTCAGACACCCTCTCTGACAATGCTTGGGAACGCCTGCGTTTTTCCGTACACTCCCAATAAACGGTCAGTTACCACCCACAAATGGCTTCCTCCTGTCAATCACCTTGCGAACGCACGTGCAATTGGATTTTTTGCACCACCCCGTTGATGGCCAGCGATGCCCTTTGTTGCTGTTCGACGCACGTGCGCATTGCGGTGCATTGCGGTGCATATGCATGCGCAGTTAGTACCTGATCGCCCGCTGTGCAAAAAACGCACAGCAGCGATTGTAGTGTCATTAATACACTACAAGCACAGGGAGATGCAAAACTTGAGGAAATATTATTATTATTATTAAATTTTATTTATAAGGCGCCACAAGTGTTTTGCAGCGCCGTACAAAGGAAAGTACAGGGAGACAAAATTTAGCATTACAGTAAATAAATAACAGAAATAGAGTACAGGTAACAAGGAGCACCACACATTCTCAAGACATAATACAGCTAAGATGCAAGTATTGAGGGAGTGATCATCGTACTACTAGGGGCTGGTGGCCATAGATGGAGATGAGCCTTTACTAGCAGGGTAAAGATGGTCGTTGAGTAGGGAAGAGCTGCGAGTGAAATGTATTGAGACAAGGGCTTAGATAAGAGGAAAGAGGGCCCTGCTCTGAAGAGCTAACAATCTAGTGGGAAGGGGCGACAGACAGAGCCGGCCCTAGCCAATTTGATGCCCTAGGCAAAATTTTGTCTGGTGCCTCCTAGCTCCGTCGCTAGTTCTGCATCTGTACCTGCAACGCTCAGGTAGTGGGGCCCACCGGGGGGTTACCCTGTGGGCCAGTTCAACTCTGCACAATGCCACACAGTAATGACCATAATACATATAATTCCACACAGTAAAGGAACCTTACACATATGCCCCACATTAGTAATGCCCATAATACACATAATGCCACACAGTAATGCACCTTACACATATGCCCCACATTAGTAATGCCCATAATACACATATACTGCCACAGATACTGCCACACTTGCTGGTTATACAAAAAGACCAGTATCAAACATGTAGAAACTGTCCATTCTCTTCACTATTCAGTGTGTTTGCTGGTGTCTGTTACTGCATGCCCTTTACTTTATACTGTGGGAGTGATATGCTCTGCCCTTCAGTCTGATGTGTCCGAAAGTCATGCTGCACTGATGTTTCATATAGAAAAGCACAACGCAACTTACTGACCACGTTACAGTGCTGGGTGGCAGGGGAATTTTACGGCATGGACTGACTAAGAAATAAAGTGTGGGGAGAACACTGCCCATGTTATGTCCCTGCAGACACCTGGGAATTGCACAGGGATAAGGGACACAGGATAACAGGGTCCCCCTCCCCTATGTGCACAAGCAGTATAGGTGATGTCAGGTTTCTGTGAAGCAGTCTTCCAAAATACACGTGTTATAGAAGCCATCCAGTAATAACCTTATATAGTCAGTGAAAATGTCACAGGTCCAGGAATTGCATTTACTTGGCTTCTGCTGTCTGTCTGAGGTCTCACAAGTCAGGGGCATTCAAGCATGTCAGAGGAAGTTTAAGGCACAGTGTGCATTTTTTTTACAAATGTAAACAGCAGTGTATACAAGTACTGATTGAATACATTTGGAAAGTAACAGTTAGTTTGCGGACTGTCCCTCCCAGCATGAGATACTGCAGGGACATGCTTGGATGCCCCTAGACATGCTTGGATGCCCTAGGCAAATGCCTAGCCTGCCTATAGCTAAGGCCGGCTCTGGCGACAGACAGATGACAAGAGGTGCAAGCAAGCGGGAGGTAGCCTGATGGAAGTATGTAAGCAAAGCTGAGATGTTCACGGCATGAGGCAGGGGGGTGGAGGCATGGCCTCAGGACTGGGTTATGCATTGGGAGGGTATGCTTTGATGAATAGGTGGGTTTTTAAGTGTCCGATATAAATATATGCAGTCTGTGTAAAAAAGGCAAGACCGGTCCAATATGAGTGACCTAATTAATTTGCGACAAATAAACACTAATTATAAGTACCTAGTACACTATATGTGACAAAAAAGAATGAACCCTAGTGTGAATGTGTTTGTGTACTTGTGATAGGTAATGTAGACTGTTAGCTCTACTGGGGCAGGGTTTGAATTTCATGGACAAATATTCTCTGTAATTTGCTGCGGAATATGTGTGCGCTATATGTTGTAAATAACTGGTAATAATTGAATAAGAGCACAGCACAGGAATTGCACCCAGAGCCGGGGCAAATGTGGCAGCCGTCCAGGGCCCCCCACACTCCGTCAAACACTGCTCCGCTTCAGCTCCACTGCACCCTGCCTGGTCGGCTCAGAGCGAGTCCCGGCAGCACGATTGTTTTTTCATTTGAGATGGAGACAACTTTGTCTCTGTTTCTACTGTAAGCTCCGCCCCCTCGCGGACATAACCCCACAATTTGTATGGGGCCTAACACAGTGAAGTGCCTGCCCCCATCAGACAGTGACCTGCTGCTGCTGCAGCAGAACGGAACATGTAGTTTATCCTGCTCTTTTTCTACCTCCCTCTTTCTTTCACTTGCTTGCTCCCCTCTCTCACTCCGACACCCTCTTTCTCTTCTTCTCTCTCTTGCTCCCCTCTTTCTTACTCCTGACACACTCTCTCCCTCTCTTGTCCCCCCTCTCACTCTCTCTCTCTCTGACACCCTGACTCCCTTGCTCCCCCCTCTCTGTCTCCCTCCCTAACAACCCCCCTCTATCTCCCTGACACCCTCTCTCTCTCTTGAGCCCTTCTCTCCCCTTCCTCTTTCCTCTGTCTTCCTGACTTTCTCTTGCTACCCTCTTTCTCTATCTCTCTCGTTCCCCCTCTCACTCTCCATGACACCCTATCTCCCTTGTTCTCCTCTCACTGACACCCCCCTGCTCTCTCCCGCTCACTCCCCCTCCCTTTCTCCAACACCCCTTCTCTTTCCCATTGTCTTTCTCTCCTTGACATGCCCTCTCTCTGTCACTTCCCGCTCATTTTCCCTGACGCTCTATCTTGCTCCTCTCTCTCTCCAACCCTGACACCCTCTCTTTTGCTCTTGATCCTATCTTGCCTCATCTCTCTCTCCCTCCGACTCTCTCTACATCTCTTGCTCCCCCTCTCTGTTTCCTTCCTTGACAACCTCTTTCTCTCTCTCTCTCTCTCTCTCTCTCTCTCTCTCTCTCTCTCTCTCTCTCTGACACCCTCTCTCTCTTGCTCCTCTCTTCCTGACTCTCTCTCTCTTCCCCACCACTGTCATGTTCTTCTCTCTCTCGCTGACACCCTCTTTCTCTCTCTTGTTCCTCTGTCTCCCTGACACCGTCAGTCTCTCGTCTCTCTCGTTCTCTATCTCCCTAACACAATTTTCTCATTCCCTCTCTTTTCTTGACACCCTCTCTCTCTCTCTCTCTCCAGCACTCTATCTCTCTCCCTGACCTTTCTCGTTCTTCCCGCTCTGTCTCCCTCAATTCCCCCTCTCTCTTTCTCTCTCCCTGACACCCTTTTTTGTCTCACTCCCCTTATTCTCTCTCCTGCTAAGGGGCATCGTAGTGACAGAGGCGGCGTGCAGTCAATTTTATTGGTGGGGGCCCCCACACCATTGTTGCCCGAAGCCCCCACTAGTCTTAATCCGGCCCTGATTGCACCAGATGTCTGGTGCCATATGAGGACCCCTCTGTTGTTGAAATGCAATGTATATGAGCAAGATAGATTCCATAATATAATATTCCACAAGTAGGTTTATATGAGAGATGACCATCAATGGTACAAAATCATTGATGGCTTGCCTATGCACCTGTGCATAGCGGGGCTGGCATGCACCATCAGGCATCAGACACTGATGTTTGCCCTCTGTGTCTTCCCATTGATGGAGAAAACTGTCAGACCATCCCTAGTTTATATAAAAGTGATGGTCTGAAAAGTATTTAATTGAAGTTTGTGATAACTTTTCGCGCTTCCGGAACACTAATTGAAATGGGAAACTTTAAGTTTATTAAATTCACATTTGGGAGAGACTACTACACTCACTATTTAAAGTACTGTGTGTGTTTGTGTGTGTGTGTGTGTGTGTGTGTGTGTGTGTGTGTATGTATGTGTGTGTGTGTATGTATGTATGTATGTATATATATATATATATATATATATATACATACACATACATACAGATATAGATCTATAAATAGACAGATATAGATAGGATATATCAATAGGGGAAGCTGTCATTTAGTTAGTGGTTTCACCTTGAAGAACGAAAATAATACAGTCCTAATCTGTATTTTATTTTATTTTTTTGTCGTTTACAGGGGCATAGCCAGAGCATTATGGGCCCCACAGCAACATTTTGAAGAGGCCCCAGCCCCAATGCTTCTAGGTGACACCTGTGTCCACAGCGGTTGTTAATTTTTTGCCCCATAGTAGTGCACTAGGTAATGTTATGCCCCATAGTAGTGCCCTAATTCATTGTATGCAGATTATTATTGTTATTACATTATATTCATAAGGTGTCACAAGTGGTCAGCGACGCCGTATATGGCAACAATATGACAGTACTAGGTAAACGGAACAAGGGAGTGATTGGTGAAGGGTGGAACCTGTCTCCAATAGTGACGGCACGACTAGCAGGAGTCTCTGTAAGAGATGAACAGCTGCAAGTAAGATGAATTCTGGGCTAAGTGGCCACTGAGTTTGATGAAGGCTGTTACTGAAGATCTAGAGAAGTAGTGCCCTAGTTCTCAATATACCATATAATAGTGATGCCAGTTCATATTATGCCTTACAGCAGGGGTGGCCAAACAGTCGATCGCGATCCGCCGCCCAGCCACCCGAAGCCGCGCCTCTCCTGCCTGCCTATCTGCCTCCTCAGTCTGGTCTGCGGCAGTGACGGCCGAGTGTATAGCTCAAATCAGGTGCCGGTTCGTTAGCCAATGAGAGCTCGCGGACCGGCGCCTGATTTGAGCTATACACGCTGCCGTCACCGCCGGAGATCAGACTGAAAAGCAGGGCGGCAGGCAGGAGAAGCGCGCGACGCGCTCTCCACTCCGGTGAGCTCTACTATGGGGGCATATCTGGCATTGTGGGCACATGGCTCAGTGGGGGCATATCTGGCACTGTGGGGTCATATGTGGCACTGGGGGCATATCTGGCTCTGCGGGCACATGGCACTGTGGGGGCATATCTGGCACTGTGGGGGCATATCTGGCACTGTGGGCACATGGCACTGTGGGGGCATATCTGTAATCTGGCGCTGTGGGGGCATATCTGGCACTGTGGGCACATGGCACTGTGGGGGCATATCTGTATCTGGCACTGTGGGGGCATATCTGGCACTGTGGGGGCATGTCTGTATCTGGCACTGTGGGGGCATATCTGGCACTGTGGGCACATGGCACTGTGGGGGCATATCTGTAATCTGGCGATGTGTGGGGCATATCTGGCACTGTGGGCACATGGCACTGTGGGGGCATATCTGTATCTGGCACTGTGGGGGCATATCTGGCACTGTGGGGGCATATCTGGCACATGGCACTGTGAGGGCATATCTGGCACTGTGGGGGCATATCTGTAATCTGGCACTGGGGGCATATCTGGCACTGTGGGCACATGGCACTGTGGGGGCATATCTGTATCTGGCACTGTGGGGGCATATCTGGCACTGTGGGCACATGGCACTGTGGGGGCATGTGTATCTGGCACTGTGGGGGCATATGTGTTTGAGGTTTTTACCTGTTGGGGCCAATGTGTTATTTTGTGTGAGGCAGTCATTACACTCTGTGCAGCAAGGCTACGTCCCTTTTTTTGTTATATCACGCCCACTTTTTGTTATACCACGCCCACTTTTTGTTATGCCATGCCCCTTTTTTTGCGCGCGCATTCCTCCTAGGTAGATCACAAAAGCTTTTTAGCTTTCAAAGTAGATCGCCGACTCCAAAAGTCTGGCCGCCTCTGCCTTACAGTGTCCCCTGTACATATGACACATTGCAGAGTTTTCAGTTCATAATGCCGCAGAGTAGCGCTTCCAGTTCAAATTATGCCACATTGTAGTGGCTCCAGTTATATATACAGTATACATATATTTTTGAATCTGTGCGACAGCACCATGTCTGCAGGGGATTCAGTATGACATACTGGCAGCTGGTATCCTTGCGGTCAGAAGACTGATGCCGGGATCCTGATGGTATATATGCCAACAGGGGTGAGTTGGAGCTGTTCTCCCCTAACCCGCCCTTTCCGCAGCCTAACATTAACCTCCCCCTATAGTGCCTAACCTTAACCTCCCTGTGGGGTTATCTATACCTAACCCACCCTCCCCCGCAGCCTAACCCTCTCAGTGTGTGCCCAACCCTAACCCACCCTCCCTTCAGTCTAATCCTAACCCGGCTAAACTGATACACACATCCTATGCCTAACCGTGGCACTATACTTGCTTAGTTCGGGATTCTGACTGTCGGAAATCCACCGTCAGTCTTCTGACCAATTCTGAATTCCGGCGCCGGCATTGTGACCAGTGTCGGGAATCCGTCTTCAGTATTCTGACAGCCAGGATCCCGACTGCCGGTAAATTAACCACATTCCTCTACAGGGGTGGTCTTCAGGTTGTCGACTGTCGGGATCCCGGCGCACAGTATACAGGCGCCGGAATCCTGACAGCCGGCATACCGGCACTTTTTCTCCCTCGTGGGGGTCCGCGACCCCCCTGGAGGGAGAATAAATAGCGTGGCGCGCGTAGCGAGCCCGCAAGGGGCTCATTTGCGCTCGCCACGCTGTCAGTATGCCGGCGGTCGGGCTTCCGGCGCCGGTATGCTGGTCGACGGGAGCCCGGCCGCCGGAATACCATACTACACCCCTCTGCAGGGCTTAGTTTACAGTATTGCGGTTTACAGTAAGTGTAAAGACAGGAGATGAAGGTGGCAGAGGTCCCAGCCAGCTCCAGCCTTCCTAATGCAGGAACTTCCACTTTGAGTGGTGAGCCTCTTCACTTCAGCACCATGCCCTTTCTGGGACAGTCCTAATCTCAGTGCTCAATGCACATCCCCCAGCTCCCTTCACAAAGGAGAAACCTACTTTCTAATTGTGCCAGACTCACTGAGTAGCTCAGCTGTGCCTGTGGGAGTGAAACGAGTGCAGAGAATGGATCATGGATCTCTGCCTCTTTTATACCCCTTTCAGATCCCCAATGCCGGATCCCACCCGGGAATTGGAAACGGGTCCTTCCCTGGTGGGATCCAGCATTGAAGCTGCTGCGCTGGCTTCCTGACCCGGCAATATGCCGCGTCGGTTGCCATAGCAGCGGGGGCAGGGCTGGAGGCGGCGCTGGGAGATGAGCTCATCTCCGCACCGCATCTCCTTATGTAGTAAACGAGTCCCGGGTCGCATCAACCCGGGAATCCGCTTACGCTGTCACTTATTACCTGGGTTGAATTATCGGGTCAGGTGCCCTGGGAATTCTCCATGGCCCTTTTCACATCGCACACTGACCCGTGTCGACCCGGCAATATGCCAGGTCGATACCGGGTTATTTTTGCGATGTGAAAGGGGTATTACTGAGGGCCAGTTACAGAGACCGCCACCTATATGAGCTCTGTCAAGTCACTGTTTTCAGGAGTAACAGGCTGCTCTCAATTGCTTAGCAGCTAATTCTGGGAACCTTGTAAACTGCTACATGACCTGTGTCTGGGGTGCCCTATGCCTTTGGCCCCCATAGCAATGTCACTCCCTGCACACACTCGATCTGAGCCCATGATTTCTTACTAGTGATAAGTGTGTTAATATTATACTTTGTATGTATAAAATTATTGTTAAATAATGGGAATATACACTACTTTATGTGGAATTCAGGTTGTGGTTTTCTAAGGCCCTTCTAAAAGGTAAAAAAAACATGTTTTCTCTTATGATAGTTTCTCTTTTTAGTTTTTTTAAATGCTTTTGCTTTGTTGGCTGTTGTTTGCTCTAGTACCTCTGGCAACTGTATTATAGCGGATATCTGTGCATACTCCATGGGGTAAAAGTAATAGCCTGAGACTTGCAGGTATCGCTGAGATCCCAGCAAGTCTGGCTGGTGTTTTATAATGGCAATCATTTATGTTTGCCTTTTACATGATTACTCCTTTAAACATCAGCCAGACTCGCCGGGAAGTAACAGATGGCTGCCAGTCTCAGGTTTTTACATTTACCTCCATATCTTAAACGATCAGTCGCATGGGTCCAGTGGTCCTTTTTGTCTAGGTAGATTTTATTGCCTTCTCAATACTTCAGGTACATACTATAACATCACATCCGGTGTTTATACAAGCAGATCGGCATTGTGGTTCCCGGGATCCCGTGCGGCGGTATCTTAACCGCTTCTCGTACCCAGATGATCACCTCCGTATTTTCCCCAGTAATATGACCATTAGACAAGGAGTTATTTTCTTACAATGTCTGCAGATGGCAAACCACTGTTGCTTCACCATTTCTAACAAACAGGGATTTTTCACTGTAATACAGATGGTCCTGTGACCTACAAAAATAAGTGCTGTATTTAAAATAAATGCTGGTTTAGGAGGCTGCGGCACCTAAAATAGCCATGCATACACAAGACCTTTAAGAGTATTTTAGCGAAGGTCGCATGTAAAAGAGCTCTGATTCATCCAAGCTGCTTTGTTGCTGAAATGTTCAATCTCTGCATGGCAATCTAGACATGAGGTGAACAGAATAGTTTATTCCAATCTTTATAAGAACTGTACTTCATTCACTGGCTGTATTCAAACGCACAAAAAACAAAACGGTTTTAGCAACAAATGTGTAGACGATGTGTGTACCCAGCAACATCGGCAGCGAGGGAACCGGCATTGGTAAGTGCATACACACTTGCCGATCCTGGTTCCTCTGCTGAGCCGCTGCGACAGTGGGTGGCATGCTGCATTCAGCAGCATAGCCCTCGCTAGTGATGTCTTCTGAAGGATGTCACGTGGGAGTATGCATCGTCGGCTACATAGTGGTAAATACTAGACGAGGTGCCTGATATGTCGGTCGATCTGTTTGATTGGACTACATTTCGTCTAGTGTATACCCAGCTTTAGGAATTTTATCTAGTTGTACTTCTAGATTGTACATGTTGTGCCATGTACTCTAATCTGTGATTATGATGCTCATTCTTTCAATAACTCCCCATCTATCTGTGTTGAAATGGTTTACAATGAGTGGATTTTAATGGTTGCATATGACCTATTACAACCAGCCCGAATTGAGATAAATATGTAGATTTGCAGCAGTGTGGCACCAAATTTCTAATGACAGCAAACATTGGTGACTTTACTTGATATTTTTGTTTCTTTAGCATAGTTATCTGCATTTAAGCCCTGAGCAAAGATGTACTATAATGAGAGCCAAATATGTAAATCTAGTATTACATGTTGCCTATTTAGGAACTAATAAAAAAATGAGGAGACGCCGTCCTCTCTATACTCTGCTCAACTTCCCTGTTATTTCATGAGTCTATGACCTTTATACAATATTGATAGTAAACTATATTGGAGGAATCCTATTCCCCGCAGAGAGTGCGAGGTGCCATTGCAGTGGCTTGTATACGCCAGAAATGGCACCTGAACGTACACCCCTCGTGGCCCCTTCCAGTGCTGGACTCGCACATTTTTGATCACAGATAACAAAAATCCACAAGTCGGTGGTACCACATACAGCCGCACTTACTCGCACCTGCAAATACATTGTGGATAATTGGATTCCCCCCCCCCCCCGCCCCCTTTGATTGTTGCACTCCAGGCATTCAGTTTATCTACCAAATGACTTCATCTGGAACAATATGGCCTTATTTTGGGTTTGTGTCCAAACTTGTTACAGATACTGTTGTTCTGTATTGGTGTCTCAGATTGTGTAGCTTGTCTTGGATAATAGGGGATACGGTCATTAGGTCGACAGTGATTAGTTTTTCACTTTTTTTTTTTTTCTTTCATTTTTTTTAACTTTTTAATAGTTTACAATCTGCGTGGACTACGATTGGGAATAGTAGCCCAAAACTAGCGAGCCATGCTAGGGGACACGGTGCACTAATTGGGGTTCCCCGTCACTTTACAAAGAAAACGACACCCAAAAAAGTTAAACTCCATGTCGACCCTTTTCCATGTCAACCTAATGGTTGTGTCGACCTAGTTCAGGTGTCGACCTAGTCATTGTCGACCAATAGTGGTCGACCTAATGACTGTTGACCAAAGTGTGGTCGTCCCAATGACCCATACCCGATAATAGTGTGTCTCTAACTGGAATGGTTATACTGCAGATGCAGCATCTTCACTTCCCCTGTTGATACCAGGGCTATGGTATGGATTTTGTTTGCCAAACCTTTGACATTTGTTTTTCAACTGTCCGACTCCTTCATAAATGGCAAATGTATATTTCTCTATCGTCCTAGTGGATGCTGGGGTTCCTGAAAGGACCATGGGGAATAGCGGCTCCGCAGGAGACAGGGCACAAAAAGTAAAGCTTTAGGATCAGGTGGTGTGCACTGGCTCCTCCCCCTATGACCCTCCTCCAAGCCAGTTAGATTTTTGTGCCCGGCCGAGAAGGGTGCAATCTAGGTGGCTCTCCTAAAGAGCTGCTTAGGAAAGTTTAGCTTAGGTTTTTTATTTTACAGTGAGTCCTGCTGGCAACAGGATCACTGCAACGAGGGACTTAGGGGAGAAGAAGTGAACTCACCTGCGTGCAGGATGGATTGGCTTCTTGGCTACTGGACATCAGCTCCAGAGGGACGATCACAGGTACAGCCTGGATGGTCACCGGAGCCTTGCCGCCGGCCCCCTTGCAGATGCTGAAGTAAGAAGAGGTCCAGAATCGGCGGCAGAAGACTCCTCAGTCTTCTAAAGGTAGCGCACAGCACTGCAGCTGTGCGCCATTTTCCTCTCAGCACACTTCACACGGCAGTCACTGAGGGTGCAGGGCGCTGGGAGGGGGGCGCCCTGGGAGGCAAATGAATACCTATTTTGGCTAAAAATACCTCACATATAGCCTCCGGAGGCTATATGGAGATATTTAACCCCTGCCAGAATCCGTTAAGAGCGGGAGACGAGGCCGCCGAAAAAGGGGCGGGGCCTATCTCCTCAGCACACAGCGCCATTTTCCCTCACAGAAAGGCTGGAGGGAAGGCTCCCAGGCTCTCCCCTGCACTGCACTACAGAAACAGGGTTAAAACAGAGAGGGGGGGCACTAATTTGGCGATATGCTTATATATATATTAAGATGCTATAAGGGAAAACACTTATATAAGGTTGTCCCTATATAATTATAGCGTTTTTGGTGTGTGCTGGCAAACTCTCCCTCTGTCTCTCCAAAGAGCTAGTGGGTCCTGTCCTCTATCAGAGCATTCCCTGTGTGTGTGCTGTGTGTCGGTACGTGTGTGTCGACAGGTAGGAGGACGATGTTGGTGAGGAGGCGGAGCAATTGCCTGTAATGGTGATGTCACTCTCTAGGGAGTCGACACCGGAATGGATGGCTTATTTAGGAAATTACGTGATAATGTCAACACGCTGCAAGGTCGGTTGACGACATGAGACGGCCGACAAACAATTAGTACGGTCCAGACGTCTCAAAAACACCGTCAAGGGTTTTAAAACGCCCGTTTACTTTAGTCGGTCGACACAGACACAGACAGGGACACTGAATCCAGTGTCGACGGTGAATAAACAAACGTATTCCTTATTAGGGCCACACGTTAAAGGCAATGAAGGAGGTGTTACGTATTTCTGATACTACAAGTACCACAAAAGAGGGTATTATGTGGGATGTGAAAAAACTACCATAGTTTTTCCTGAATCAGATAAATTAAATAAAGTGTGTGATGATGCGTGGGTTCCCCCCGATAGAAAATTATGGGCGGTATACCCTTTCCCGCCAGAAGTTAGGGCGCGTTGGGAAACACCCTTTAAGGTGGATAAGGCGCTCACACGCTTATCAAAACAAGTGGCGGTACCGTCTATAGATAGGGCCGTCCTCAAGGACCAGCTGACAAGGCTGGAAAATATAATAAAAAGTATATACACACATACTGGTGTTATACTGCGGCCAGCGATCGCCTCAGCCTGGATGTGCAGAGCTAGGGTGGCTTGGTCGGATTCCCTGACTAAAAATATTGATACCCTTGACAGGGACAGTATTTTATTGACTATAGAGCATTTCTATATATGCGAGATGCACAGAGGGATATTTGCACTCTGGCATCATGAATAAACGCGATGTCCATAACTGCCAGAAGATGTTATGGACACGACAGTGGTCAGGTGATGCAGATTCCAAACGGCACAGTATGGCCGTATACAGGAAGAGGACTTGTTTGGGGTCGGTCCATCGGACCTGGTGGTCACGGCAACTGCTGGAAAATCCACCGTTTTTTACCCTAAGTCACATCTCTGCAGAAAAAGACACCGTCTTTTCAGCCTCAGTCCTCTCGTCCCTATAAGATCATATCTGCCCAGGGATAGAGGAAAGGGAAGAAGACTGCAGCAGGCAGCCCATTCCCAGGAACAGAAGCGTTCCACCGCGTCTGACAAGTTCTCAGCATGGCGCTGAGACCGTACAGGACCCCTGGATCCTACAAGTAGTATCCCGGGGGTACAGATGGGAATGTCGAGACGTTTCCCCTTCGCAGGCTCCTGAAGTCTGCTTTACCAAGTCTCCCTCCGACAAGGAGGTAGTATGGGAAAAAATTCACAAGCTGTATTCCCAGCAGGTGATAATTAAATTACCCCTCCTACTACAGAAAAGGGGTATTATTCCACACTATATTGTGGTACTGAAGCCAGAAGGCTAGGTGAGACTTATTCTAAAAATTTGTTTTTGAACACTTACAAAGGTTCAAATTAAGATGAAGTCACTCAGAGCAGTGATAACGAACCAGGAATAAGGGGACTATATAGTGTCCCGGGACATCAGGGATGCTTACCTCTATGTCCCAAATTTGCCCTTCTCACTAAGGGTACCTCAGGTTCGTGGTGCAGAACTGTCACTATCAGTTTCAGACGCTGCCGTTTGGATTGTCCACGGCACCCTGGGGTCTTTACCAAGGTAATGGCCGAATTGATGATTCTTCTTCGAAGAAAAGGCGTCTTAATTATCCCTTACTTGGACGATCTCCTGATAGGGGCATAGTCCAGGGAACAGTTGGAGGTCGGAGTAGCACTATCTCGGATACTGCTACAATCAGCACGGGTGGATTCTAAATATTCCAAAATCGCAGCTGATCCCGACGACACGTCTGCTGTGCCTAGGGATGATTCTGGACACAGTCCAGAAAAAGGTGTTTCTCCCGGAAGAGAAAGCCAGGGAGTTATCCGAGCAAGTCAGGAACCTCCTAAAAACAGTGCATCATTGCACAAGGGTCCTGGTAAAAATGGTGGCTTCCTACGAAGCAATTCCATTCGGCAGATTTCACGTAAGAACTTTTCAGTGGGATCTGCTGGACAAATGGTCCGGATCGCATCTTCAGATGCATCAGCGGATAACCCAATATCCAAGGACAAGGGTGTCTCTCCTGTGGTGGTTATAGAGTGCTCATCTTCTAGAGGGCAGCAGATTCGGCATTCAGGATTGGATGCTGGTAACCACGGAGCCCAGCCTGAGAGGCTGGGGAGCAGTCACACAAGGAAAAAATTTCCAGGGAGTGTGATCAAGTATGGAGACTTTTCTCCACATAAATATACTGGAGCTAAGGGTAAATTTATAATGCTCTAAGCTTAGCAAGACCTCTGCTTCAAGGTCAGCCGGTATTGATCCAGTGGGAAAAACATCACGGCAGTCGCCCACGTAAACAGACAGGGCGACACAAGAAGCAGGAGGGCAATGGCAGAAACTGCAAGGACTTTTCGCTGGGCGGAAAATCATGTGATAACACTGTCAGCAGTTTTTCATCCCGGGAATGGAAACTGGGAAGCAGACTTCCTCAGCACGACCTCCACCCGGGAGAGTGGAAACTTCATTGAGAAGTTTTTTCCACATGATTGGTAACCGTTGGGAAATACCAAAGGTGGACATGATGGCGTCCCGTCTGAACAAAAAACGGGACAGGTATTGCGCCAGGTCAAGAGACCCTCAGGCAATAGATGTGGACGTTCTGGTAACACCGTGGGTGTACCAGTCGGTGTATGTGTTCCCTCCTCTGCTTCTCATACCTAAGGTGCTGAGAATTATAAGACGTAGAGGAGTAAGAACTATACTCATGGCTCCGGATTGGCCAAGAAGGACTTGGTACCCGGAACTTCAAGAGATGCTTACAGAGGTCTTATGGCCTCTGCCGCTAAGAAGGGACTTGCTTCAGCAAGTACCATGTCTGTTCCAAGACTTACCGCAGCTGCGTTTGTCGGCATGGCGATGGAAAGCCGGATCCTAAGGGAAAAAAGGCATTCCGGAAGAGGTCATTCCTACCCTGGTCAAAGCCAGAAAGGAGGTGACCGCACAACATTATCACCACGTGTGGCGAAAATATGTTGCGTGGTGTGAGGCCAGGAAGGCCCCACAAAGAAATTTCAACTCGGTCGTTTCCTGCATTTCCTGCAAACAGGAGTGTCTATGGGCCTCAAATTGGGGTCCATTAAGGTTCAAATTCGGTCCTGTAAATTTTCTTCCAGAAAGAATTGGCTTCAGTTCCTGAAGTCCAGAAGTTTGTCAAGGGAGTATTGCATATACAAACCCCTTTTTTGTGCCTCCAGTGGCACTGTGGGATCTCAACGTAGTTCTGGGATTCCTCAAATCACATTGGTTTAAAACCAGTCAAATATGTGGATTTGAAGCATCTCACATAAAAAGTGACCATGCTCTTGGCCCTGGCCTGGACCAGGCGAGTGTCAAATTGGTGTTTTTTTCTCAAAAAAGCCCATATCTGTTTGTCCATTCGGACAGGGCAGAGCTGCGGACTCGTCCCCAGTTCTCTCCCTAAGGTGGTGTCAGTGTTTCACCTGAACCAGCTTATTGTGGTGCCTTGCACCTACTAGGGACTTGGAGGACTCCAAGTTGCTAGGAGTTGTCAGGGCCCTGAAAATATGTTCCAGGACAGCTGGAGTCAGAAAATCTGACTCGCTGTTTATACTGTATGCACCCAACAAGTTGGGTGCGCCTGCTTCTAAGCAGGCGATTGCTCGTGGGATTTGTAACACAATTCAACTTGCACATTCTGAGGCAGGCCTGCCACAGTCTAAATCGGTTAAGGCCCATTCCACAAGGAAGGTGGGCTCATCTTGGGCGGCTGCCCGAGAGGTCTCGGCATTACAACTCTGCCGAGCAGCTACGTGGTCAGGGGAGAACACGTTTGTAAAATTCTACAAATTTGATATCCTGGCAAAAGAGGACCTGGAGTTCTCTCATTCGGTGCTGCAGAGTCATCCGCACTCTCCCGCCCGTTTGGGAGCTTTGGTATAATCCCCATGGTCCTTTCAGGAACCCCAGCATCCACTAGGACGATAGAGAAAATAAGAATTTACTTACCGATAATTCTATTTCTCGGAGTCCGTAGTGGATGCTGGGCGCCCATCCCAAGTGCGGATTATCTGCAATACTTGTACATAGTTACAAAAATCGGGTTATTATTGTTGTGAGCCATCTTTTCAGAGGCTCCGCTGTTATCATACTGTTAACTGGGTTTAGATCACAAGTTGTACGGTGTGATTGGTGTGGCTGGTATGAGTCTTACCCGGGATTCATAATTCCTCCCTTATTGTGTACGCTCGTCCGGGCACAGTACCTAACTGGCTTGGAGGAGGGTCATAGGGGGAGGAGCCAGTGCACACCACCTGATCCTAAAGCTTTACTTTTTGTGCCCTGTCTCCTGCGGAGCCGCTATTCCCCATGGTCCTTTCAGGAACCCCAGCATCCACTACGGACTCCGAGAAATAGAATTATCGGTAAGTAAATTCTTATTTTTACATCCATTTTATGTAGACTAAGGGTTCTTGTCTCCAGAGGTGGATTTATCCCTCATGGGGCCCTAAGCAGGATACCGATTTGGGCCCCCGCTCTCAAACAATCCATAGCACTATATTTTTGTTCCTGATTTATGCCTCTTACAATGTTTTCTGTTTTTCACCTTAAATTCTATTACAGTATATTACGTTCCCCCTTCACTGATTGCACCACGTCCACCCACTGACTGCATTTTATATTACCCATTATTACTCTCTTCAGTCAGTGTGACCGTGTTGATTATATATCAGTGTCCCACTGACTGTAGCATGCAGGCCCCCATCGCCTATACACAGTAGTACTTAAAATAGAGTATAATAGCGCATTCATATACAATATCATAAGTCAGTGGCAGGCCCGCCCTGATTGTAGCATGTTATAGACTGTACTTAAAATAACACTGTCTACCCCCCACCCCCACCTGATTGCAATATGAAGTAGGTGGATGTTATACAAAATTAACAAAAATACTGTAATAAAAGTACACTGGAAGAGTTCATGTTTTTCTCTGTGCGCGTCTCGGCTCCTCTCTGTGTTTGTGATGTTGTAAAGACGTGTGCCTTGACCGGTCATGCGCACAATACTGCAGGACTGCGCTGGATCAGGCACCGAACAGCTGTCTGATCACTGACAGGCTGCCGAGAGTATTCAGCCAGCCTATCGCTCTGACATTTTTGGCGGAGGTCTCAGTCCACAGGAAATGCCCTTTATACAGCCTTATTGGTGGGCCCCCCTATGACCCACAGGGCCCCCTGAGACCCACATGGCCCTAAGCATCCGTCTTGTGGTAAATCCTCCACTGCTTGGCTCCAGTCCTCAAGGTCCACCAGCAGATCATATTTTGTTCGGTCAGCAATTATCCTGCCTGCTTCCACAGAAAGAAATCCTCAAAACATGAACTGTTAGGGATACTTGTGGTTTGGAGTGGTGAACCATTGATCTAGACTACAGTACAAAAGAAAGCATAAACACTCTGTAGAGGAGAAAATCCAAAAGAAGCAAAATAGTAAAGCTGAAATAAAAGTAATGCTAAGGATAATTTCTATTAAAAAAAAAAAAAAAAAGAAGAGTAGAAATATATAGTTGGAACAGGGAGCTAGAGAGAGGCAGGAGGAGAAAGATGAGCCACTGAAGAGAAAGGAATGTACATTGCTAGGAACAACATGCAATGCACATTCTGCTTGTAGTTAAGTACGAGAGGTTATGGGTGACAGTATTCAAACCTTCTTTCCAATGTACTATGATATTATGACATAATGTTAGGTGAAGGTCTTTGCTTTGCACTGGACCTGAAAATCTATACTGAATATGTTTGGTTAAGGTGGGTACCCAATATCTAATTTTTAAACAATAAAGATCTCCCTTGAAATGTCCCCGGCAGGAGAAAGAACGATATAAAGCATACACACTGAACAATACAGTGAACAATATTGTTCAGTGACGTCCGCATGCAGTCATGAAACATATACAGTAGCCTAAATTTGATTGCATGTTCAGTTGATAAAGATAACGACTCGCAGGAGCGCTTATCGTTATAGTGCTTACACACTTGGCGATATGTACGATAATATTTTTATCATGCATGTCGTCCACTTGAATCGTGTAATGTATATGCACCTTTACTTCGATTGGTGAGATCCACAAGGAGAAGACTGATGAAAAGCACAACAAGGAATACTTGAAAAACAGAACCCTGTAATCACCTTAAATTAAGCATGAACTGTTAGATTCTGCTGCAAACAGTGCAACCCTGACTAATATAGATGTGCCCAAAGAGGGCAAGCACTAAATTAGGACTGCCTGTGGCATTCAATGAATTGTCACCAATAGCCTTTTGTATGTGCATTGGAATCTTTGCAGTGTTTCTTGTGCATAGCCTTGAGAGAAATTAATATGCATGTCACGTTGAATGACGTTAGAAGGATCTGTCCTTGAGCATAAACTGTGTATGTTGTGTGGGGTTTTTTTTTTTATAATTCTGCTTGACTAACAAACCAATAGGCATAGTACAGCCATTATCACACAGTACTTTGTAGGTTTTAATTCCATCCGCTCTCTGTAAAAGGGGCTCAGAGGTCTGTTTTCAGTGAAAAATCTTTTACAAATACGCCGTTATCTGTGTTGCATGCAAATTATTCCACTAACTATAGACTGTGGATTTAATTATAGCATTAGATTAGCTTGGTTGTTCTGCTTGTAATTCCAGTTTCTGTGCTTTTTTATTTGATATAAAAGTGATTTGTTAATATTTTGTGAAGTGGCTACTCTGTGAGAGTGTGCAGCCTTTCATAAACAGGAGACAAGTTTATAGCATGATGTTTAGAAAGTGTTCAGTTGGACATTTAATGAGAAACAGCTCACCGCTGCGAGACCAGGAATGTCCCTGTAATTATGCAGTAGCTAACTGGCATTCATATGAAGGTCTTACAGCAACACAAAAAGTGACACAGTGTGGAAGAAAAGTATATGGTTAATCTGGCCGTCACAGGGATTGGTGTATAACCATATTAGGACATTTTGGCTCTCCATTTGTTGAGCAAAGGGCCTAATTCAGCATGGAATGCTGCAGCAGCAGTTCTCGCATGCTGATGCCCTGTTTAGTGTGCGCTTGCGCGGAAGCCGCACTGCGCGTGTGCACACTGTGAGATGTGACTACATCTCACATCTGCAAACGCCTCTGCCTGATTGATAGACAGAGGCATTAGCGGAGTAGGAGGGGACGTTCGCGGGGCGGGAGGGGGCTTTGCGGCGGTGTTTAAGGGGTGTTGGGGGGGCGGGCCATGACGGCACTTGGCGGGTAGCCACCTGCCTTAGCAGCTAGGCTGCGTAGGCAGAGGGCTACCCTAAACATGCAAAAGCATTGCCGCCGTGCAATGTTCTCGCATGTTTTCGAGATGGGGGGGGTTTGGATCCGGCATGCTGGACGTAAGTGCCCATCCGTGCACAGCTCCAGGATCTCCACAAAGCTAGTGAGTGTTCGCTATAAAAAGGATTACAATAGACTGAACTGTTTATGTTATAAATATCTACTTTGTATTATTCTAATAGTATTTATATAAAATCTCAGGAGTATGACAGGGAGGTACCCTGACTGCACGAACCTGAGAGCCAGTTCAAAAAGAAACAACTTTAATTTTTGAATTCAGCAACCCCAAAATACCTTAAATTCATCCAAATATCCTTGGAAACATAATTAGTGTTTTATTGGGCTGTTATAGTTAGAAACTTTAATTTGTAAATAGATCAATTATTCCACGTGCCAAACAAATGAGATGTATTACTTCTCCTTTCTCTGATTTTACATTTACTGTTGTAAAGCACAAACGTACTGTAATGGCCTCTAGCAGAAATCATTTCAAAGCACTAAAGTAACCCACATTTTAAAGTATTCATTTTATTACTGGTTGCTACACAACAAAATGTAAAACTATGATGTTGCCTAAAGATGAATTTTTTTCTTTTCTGTTTGTGAGGAAGTTTAACTAGCATATATTTATATACTGTATAGTGGGGCTGATTCAGACATGTACGCAAATCTGATGCTTTGCATACATCTGGGATGGCCAATGATCTGCGCATGCGTAGCATCTGTACTGCGCATATGCAGATCAGTGGATGCAATGACAATTGCAGTGGGGGTGGGTAAAGGGCAGGCACAGCCAGCATTTTACAAAACAGGGAAGTACAGCCCTGCTTTGCAGGCCTGCCGAGGCCAGTGTTCTTCTGATGCAGATTTCCCGGCCTCTGCTGCGTGACTACACCAGCCATCCTCAGATGGCCGATGTTACTGCAGAAGTTCCAGTACTGCATCCTGGGATGCCGCGTGGGATCAGAGAGTCCCTGCAGTGTAAGCATATTTTCATACAGCAGCTGCTTCCAATATGTAGCTGCTCTATGAACTGCGTTCATCACTGAATTAGGCCCAATATCCTCTACTGCAATGGGCAGGTTTATTGTCAAAATTGGTAACCTATGCCTGGTATAGGATGTTACCATGGAAGGGACTGCAAAAGCTGAGAATTCATAATAGGGTTTCATCACTATGATATATTACATTGTTTGCTGTCACATTGGGGTCTATGGGGTTGATGTATGAAAGGGCGTTATGTAAGGGAAGTGGTATTGGCACACGTTATGTACACTTTTGCCACTTCTCCCCTATGTATTAAGGAGAAAATGTGTGCCTATGTGCAGCTGTCATTAAAGAGGTGAAGCAGTATGCGTTATAGTGGCACGATATGTGCACTTACGATACATGTCCTCCTATGTACTAAGCCTTGGACAGAGACAGTGGATGGAGATAAAGTACCAACCAGCCAGCTCTTGTCATTTTTCAAACAGCCCGTAATATGGCAGTTAGGAGCTGATTGGCTGGTACTTTATCTCTTTCCAAGGCTTAGTACATAGACCCCATTGTGCTTTAAATCTCAATACCACTTGTTGCATTTTTATGATGGTGTATCTTAAAATTGACATTGGTCTTAAGCTAGGTACACGCTGTCCGATTGTTTTGTTAAATCACAACTACTGGAAGGATCCGATATCTGTTTGATAAAGAAAAAGTACCAGCTAATCAGCTCCTAACTGTCATTTTTCAAACAGAGCCTGTGACGTGGCAGTTAGGACCTGATTGGCTGGTACTTTTTCTCCATTTTACCACTCTGCATCTAGCCCTAAGTTTATTTTTTTTTAATGTTTCCAATTTTTTTGCCACACCGCACTGAACAATCTGATTAAGCCATAGGAAATATGTGTAGATTATGGAGAATGCACACACACCACATGATGTCAAGGGTGTACGTAGTAGCTTTAGTTTATGGGAACATTTTCTGACTGTATGTATTCATGAAATATTCAAGGTAACTATTTAGGTATAAAGATCAAAACGCAATAGTCAAACAGCACAAGAGTGCTTTATCATAACACACTCGCAGGAGCAAATCCTGAAATTCAAAATGATGTACTCCTCCTCTAAAGTAAAATTGGTGTAAAATAAGTATCTCAATCTTTAAAAAACGATGGGAAAATCATTCTTTTCCTTAAATAAGCTTTTATGGCAGAAGCACTTAGAATAAAAACATGAATGTTCACAAATGCTTTGATCAGATTTTAAATCTGTTTTTGAGGATGCTTATGCCTTACTAGTAATCTAAGCCCTATGTGAGATGTTTACCCTACAATATTATAGTCATAACTTTTATTTTGTCAGGAACTGATGCTCGTTGCATCCTTCATGTGGATGTTTAAGGGGGTTATGCAGAATTTCAGCATTTAGATCTTGCCCCTCAACTTCACACAGGATACAGATTGGCTCAGTCGCTCCATAAGTAGTTCTCTCACACCCCATCACTCCTATTTTCTGCTGCCATCTATTGAGTGAGGGCAATAGGAATCCAAAATACTGTCTCGCAATCTTACCTGTTCCCATACAATATGCTCTTTGTTAAGATAATTATCAATTCACAAACTAGAATGAAATGATTAACACAATCAGATTTAATACAGTCAAGTTATAATGACAAAACTTCTTACATTTGGCATTTATTATTCTAGGGATATAATAAAAAAGTGTATAACAAATTACATACAAAAGTGCAGGTTTCGTCCTAAAAATAAAAGGATACAATGTGTGTGACTTTACTACTTATGTAATATATTGTCTGTTGCATGGAACAAGGCAGAATAAGATTGAATGCCCGGACATGACAATTTGCCATTTTATCCACAAGGCATATAAACTTTTTCCACTGGGAGATCACTGAAAGTCTGTGTAGATCTGGGGGAGTATATATTCTCTAGATGTAGATACAGGTTGAGTATCCCTTATCCAAAATGCTTGGGACCAGAGGTATTTTGGATATCGGATTTTTCCGTATTTTGGAATAATTGCATACCATAATGAGATATCATGGCAATGGGACCTAAATCTAAGCACAGAAATCATTTATGTTTTATATGCACCTTATACACACAGCCTGAAGGTAATTTTAGCCAATATTTTTTATAACTTTGTGCATTAAACAAAGTGTATCTAAATTCACACAATTCATTTATGTTTCATATACACCTTATATACACAGTCTGAAGGTCATTTAATACAATATTTTTAATAACTGTGTGTATTAAACAAAGTTTGTGTACATTGAGCCATCAGAAAACAAAAGTTTCACTATCTCACTCTCGCTCAAAAAAGTCCGTATTTCGGAATATTTGGATATAAGATACTCAACCTGTAATAGTCTGTCCAAAATAATTCAAATCCTTTTTGCTTTTGTAAGTTTTCCCTCTATCCTCAGAGAGAGACTATGCACCTTGAATAAAACAGTAGTCCTCTTTTAAGTGGCTAACTCATTTCCTCTACCTTGGTAATTCATCTGTCTTGAGAAATCTGTTATAGTCAGACATTGGGATGCATCCTGTTGGATCCCTTTTCAATACCCGCAGGCTTCTGTTAAGTAACGCCATCTAAACTGCACTTTTCAGAGTTTGTCACATTTTGACTTTAGTACATCCTGCCCTGGGTCTATCACTTAAAAAGTGCAGAAATTACTATTTCCGCACAACGGGCCTATTCACCTTCATTAATAGGCCCCTTAGTAAGTTTGGGGAGAGAATACTACAGAAAATTGTATTTAATAGGATCAGTTCATGTCCTTCACTCTTGAGTTTAGCTCATAAGCTTTTGATGGTACCCGAACTCTGGGTCGAAACCCATTGGTCGACAGTGGCTAGGTCGACACGGCCATTAGGTCGACATGCAAAAAGGTCGACATGAGTTTTTCACTTTTTTTTTTTTTTTTTTTTCATACTTTACGATCCATGGGACTATGAATTTGAACGGTAACCTGTGCCGAGCGCGATGGACTAATTGGGGTTCCCAGTCACCAACACCAAAAAAACATGAAAAACTCATGTCGACCTTGTTCATGTCAACCTAATGGCCGTGTCGACCTAGCCACTGTCGACCAAAAGGTGTCGACCCTGAGTCCCATACCCGCTTTTGACAGCCAGGTCAGTAATCTGCCACTGTTGTCAGAAGACTGCCGTTCACTCACTGAAAATATGAAACAATTGTATGTTAAATATTAATTAAAATCCGTTTGCAGTGCTTTTGTTGTTACGAAGATAGTGTCTGACTGGTTGCATGAAGTGCCCACTGAGGTATGAAGCGGTAGGGGCCATGCTAAACTGGTGTCACAGAGGAAAGGCCAAACATTAAAGGGGACATAACCTGTAGACAATATGAATAGTACAGTGCTTGTACGGAAATAATTGAGTTTTGATCACACCTCTGGTTCCTTCCACTAGATATTGTGGTATTCCTCTTTATTTTTCTGGCTCGTGTCATTTCCTTTATTTGTTAGTTTATTTTATAATAGCTAAAGCAATATGCTTGACTATCACTTATGTACAGTCCGTATAATGGCCCTCATTCTGAGTTGATCGCAGCAGCAAGAAAGTTAGCAATTGGGCAAAACCATGTGCACTGCAGGGGAAGCAGATATATCATGTGCAGAGAGAGTTAGATTTGGGTGGGTTATTTTGTTTCTGTGCAGGGTAAATACTGGCTGCTTTATTTTTACACTGCAAATTAGATTGCAGATTGAACACACCCCACCCAAATCTAACTCTCTCTACACATGTTATATCTACCCCTCCTGCAGTGCACATGGTTTTGCCCAATTGCTAACTTTCTTGCTGCTGCGATCAACTCAGAATGAGGGCCAATATAATTAGCTTTCAGCACTTTGAGGCATGCTGTGCGAAGGTTTCAGATCCTTTTTTTTTTTTTTGTTTAATACCTTACGAAGGTGGTGATATCTGTTGAAGTGAACATGCCATGGATGGTGTAGTGTTGATATGCTGAGCCTCATTGCACTCAGTTCAATCTGTGGATCCTGCCCATAGATTATAGATAGTGTGTGCAATATTCATACTTGCAATTATTTGAAGTATATTCAGTTAAAGGGGTCTTGTAAATGCCTGAAAACTAAATCAATAAAACCTTCTTTTTTTTATTTTTATCTTTTAAAAACAATGTTTTTATAAAAAGTATTTTCAGAAGACAAATAAAGCAATACATAAACATAAAATGTGATATCAGAACAAAACAGGTGCATGAAAAGAACACATAGCATGTGTGTGGAGTGGGAAATCCTGACTGGGGCGAGGTTCCCCCTCTTTCCTACCGCCCTAACCGTCCATTCCCGCACCTCACCCTAACCTACCCCCTTCATGCCTAACTCTAACCAGTGGTGCCTAAACCTAACTCCCCCTTCCCCGCAGTTTAATCCTAATCCCTCCCTCCTTAGTGCCTAAACCTAACCCCCCCGTCCTTCTCTGCAGCCTCCCCCTAAACTCCAGTTACCCCCCCACCCCCCTTACCCTAACCCCACCAGGTGGAGCCTAAACTCCCACCCCACCCTAACCCGCCTGCTATACTTACGTTCGGGATGCCGGCTGTCGGGATTCCGTTGTCTCTTTCCTGACCCTATCAGGATTCCACTGTCGGCATTTTGACGGCTGTCGGGATTCCGGCTTTGGTATTCCGACTGCTGGCATCTTAACTGCGTCCCCATTAGATGACATAGAAATGGGATGGGGGGTCGTATAGGAGAAGGGGTGGGGGATTGTCGATGGTTAAATATGAATATCAGTAATGCAAAACAGTGGTGGAACCAGGGAAGGGAAAGAAGTTCGTAGAGTCCAGCAATGGACATGGATTGAGAATTAGACCACTGGGATCATAGCTTATGGAACACAGCCACTGTGTTGTTCTGTAAATTCGTAATGTATTCCATTGAAGAAAGCATTTTTATTACAACTGCAGTTGAAGGTCACTGTAATAAATTACTTTGTCACTTGTGACTGACTTGCATCCAGTCAGTGCAACTCTATTCCAACTATTCGTGCAGCAGTGAATCCAGCTCTGGGATCAGGAATGTCATTTAAGCCATATGAAATCCCATGAGCAGCAATAGACAAACATTCATAAGATGCCTGTTCTCATGTATTCTGTATTTTATGCTAGTTTTGTGTGCATAGGACACGCAAAATAGTGTGGTATTGTCTATCAGCAACTTTTATGGTTCCATAACACTAGTAAGAAAAGAGAGAACTGCTGTCTCGCACTACAGAGTGCAGGTGACGAGTCATGTAATATGAGCTATTGCATAATCCTGACTGCAAAGTCAGTTGTACACTTGTGTGGAATTGTTAGACTTCATGTCAGTGTCCTTTTAACTGAGCAGAGCATACGTAAGTCATGATAGAAATAAATAGACCTGCACAAGAGAACACCGGGGAAATGTGAGATTCCATTCCTCACTGCCAATAGCATTTAGTGTTTATTGGATGGTTATTATAATACATCACCGTTTCTGTATTTTATTTTTAGGCTCACATCTTTCCTATTGCAATTTACAGTTAGGTTGCCTGTGAGTTCTTCCCAGAAGAAAAATAGTTGCTTTTTTCATCAAGTTTTCGAAAGAAGTTTTAGTCCGTTCAGAAAGTGGCCATGTTGCTTTTCATATGTTACATGCATCAGGTGGTATCTACAGGGTTTTATCACTCGCCGCTCAGGGTGATTTCTCACTACAGGAATAAGTTGACTTCCACAAAATATCCAATTAGCTCAACTTTGAGGGACGATTCTTGGTAGCCTCCTGCTGGCAATAAAGTATAACAAGTGTACAATACATTGCCTCTGCAGAAATATAATAATAAAAATGATGTAAATACTACCAATGGAATATCCATCTGCAATTAAGCTGCGATCTCTCTGATTGCTAACAATAGATATTGTGGGATTTCTATTTTAACGTTCTGTGCCATGTTATTTCCTTTGTTATTTTTTTTAATGTTACTAAATATTATGCCTAATGTATATAAACCTCTAATACTCTATAAACAGATGCTTGCAAATATGTTTTATAGCGTCAAGGAAATTACTATATTAAAGTTTTTGGCTTTAGTTGAAAACCACATTGGTTATAAAATAACAAATACAGCCCATAAAATCACGCAGTAGTTTGAGTATTGCTGGTAAATAAACAATAGCTCCAATTAGCAATTAGATTCCAAAATATAAAGTGGAATGTGTTTCCAAAGTCTCTTGCTTCCTTTTGAGATACAGACTGGCTTTACTTATAAGCTAGATAACTGTAGGGATAGTAGATTGCCCCTGAAGTCCTGAAGGACCCAAAAACCAGTTCACCCATAGCTCCCAACATGACCCTCTCCTGGAGGGACAGAATGCTCTGCTCCTGGACTTAATTGATGATTGCCATCACCTGTGCTGAAACATCTTTCTTATCCATTAACCTGTTCAACAGAGGTGCCGGCAATCCTAAATTGAGAGAAGTGTCCAGGAGCAGAGCATTGTGTCCCTCTTGGAGAGTGTCATGTTGGGAGGTATGTTACACCTGTTACAGTTTTGATAGGTGTATCGCCCTGGTCAATCTCCCCACCTGTCGCATATATCATAATTAAAAGATTATGGTGGTGAACAGAATTTGGATGAAGTCATCCTCCCTTTCGTGATATTCATATCTGTAGCAGTTACATACTGGATGAGGCACACATTAGTAACCTCTGACAGATCATGATAATACCAATTACGTCACCAGGAATAGTAAACATTTTGGATGGATTAAGAATTATTTGTCACCTCTGTTCCAGTGCTGATAGGCATGCATTTATTTAGCCAATGCAAACTGTCTGGTTGAAGTTGATAAATTAAATATTGAATTTAGATGTTTTTGAAACAGTCACATCGACTGTTATTGGGCAGTTTGCCTGATACAGCAGCGTGTGGGACCCCAAAACTAGCCCACTAATTAGCAAATTAAAATCTATTTACTATGGCATGTTGGTAAGTGATGACTTCTGTATTTATTTATCCTCTGACTACAATTACAGCTGTAATGTCTTCCAGAACAGACTCCATGAGGACGTGGTGAATGGCTGGTTTGCTGTATCTTTATTTATAGTCATATCAAAATGAATGAGTAAATATGTTTTAAGATTTGAGCATTCAGGTCTCTACATTCCCAGATTATCTGTGTTCGGATAGCTCTATAAATTAATCTTTAATCCATAATTGTTTTTTTTTTTTTTATTTGCTCAATCTCCTACCAGTATTTGTGGTATTTTACACCCCCATCTATATACTGTTATAGAAATACATTTTAATGTAGGTACATTTTAGTAAGTGGTTTGTGCACAAAAAGGCGCACCGATGAACGCAGACATCTGAACAGAAATTAGATTGTAATTATCTGTATTGTGTGCTGTCAAATCACACACACACACACACACACACACACACACACACACACACACACACACACACACACACACACACACACACACACACACACAAAGCAAATAAAATGAACCTCCATAGGTAGTGCTGACTCACTCCTTCATACCTCTATCACATGGGCAACTAGGCCACTAAGCACATAAATGACACCATCTTTCTCTAGAAAGTTCCCTCCTGTAAATGAGCAGTTTTTTTTCTGGGATAGGATAATCTCCTGTCTTCACTGGATCGTCTGTCTTTGGTTTTTCTGCCTCTTGTAGGACATACAGCTCTTCATGTTGTTGCATTCACAGCTCCTCTCTGAGCTTTCCTCACTGATTTCCTGCAGGGAACGCACTGGCCTCACTGAACCTTCTCCTCATCTTCCCAATGATTCTTGGGTCGGGATGTATCAAACATCTTCAAATCCCTCTCATGGGAAGTCTGCGGTAAGAAGCTCATAGTTTTCTATAGGGAACACCAACTATAGATGGCGTTGCCTATTGGGAACAAGCTACGGAAAGTTTTGAAGCCCCATAGAATTTTATGGGGACTACATATGCTGTGGACCACTCTAGTGCATACAGCAAAGGATATTTAATTACATTTTTGGGATTAATACAGCCCTCTGGTGGAAATTCTTAAAAAATCAAGGCTTGAACACATGGCCATCTAGCCTTTAACTACCACACTATACCTCCTGATGTTATCACCTGGTTGGTCTATTTGAGTATCTTTATTGAAATGTGAACTTTAAAAAACACAAAGGAAACGGGCATCTTTCTATTTGAGTATCTTTATTGAAATGTGAACTTTAAAAAACACAAAGGAAACGGTAAAAGAAAAGCGCAATATAAGAAAAAAACTTTAAGAAGCACAAGCATCAGAGATACAGCCAGTTAGTTCCCTTACCCCTAAGAGCAAGGGAAAAGCCATCGGGCAATCGGTAAACTGAATGAATACAAAGAGAAAAAAAACTGGTACAGATGATAGCGAACTCACTACATAAATATGAAACTGCTGATGTATAAAAACAACAAGGACAGGGTATATTTAAAAGAAAGCCACTTAGAGTTAAAGTGCTATGATGAGATTATTCGAACTAGGAAAGAGAGACAATCTAGAGACAGCAGTTTCGTTAATCAATAGTCACTGGCAAGACTAAGGGGGTAATTCAGAGTTGATCGCAGCAGGAAATTTGTTAGCAGTTGGGCAAAACAATGTGCACTGCAGGTGTGGCAGATAACATTTGCAGAGAGAGTTAGATTTGGGTGGGTTAATTTGTTTCTTGTCAAGGTAAATACTGGCTGCTTTATTTTTACACTGCAATTTAGATTTCAGTTTGAACACACCCCACCCAAATCTAACTCTCTCTGCACATGTTATATCTGTCTCCCCTGCAGTGCACATGGTTTTGCCCAACTGCTAACAAATTTGCTGCTGCGATCAACTCTGAATTAGGTCCAAAGAGAGTAGATTTCAGTTGCACATAATCTTATGATTTGTGGAGAAGGGTCGCGCTAAAAAAACAATAAATGAAAAGATCAAAAATTGCCGGTAATTTTTGATCTTTTAATTTATTGTTTTTTTTAGCGCGGCCCTTCTCTACAAATCTTTAGTTTCCATATTGAGATTGTTGCAGATAAGTCTCTGGGAGTCCGTCGCAATTATAACCAATAATATTTAATAGTTATGTTTAACAATTAATACACTTACTATTAATCCAAAAAAGGAAAAACTGTTTTACATGCACTAAAAGGGAGTTTGTATTGTTTTTGCACATAATCTTATGGCTGCTGATCCAAGACAATGTGTTGCTTGCTCATTTCATAGGTCAGAGTTGGAGGGTTCCCAGTCCTACTTTGCATCCTTTCATATTGCTAAAAAAAACAACAACATTCCTAATCACTACCATTACTACCATTATTATATGTCAAAATTAATTTAAATTGTTACACCCTTTTACCTGAGTTTTCCCAGTAATGGTGTGTATTTAAAGTTCTTACCCTAGCAATGCTACTCCCTTGTGGTTCTCTTGGTATTAGTGCCTCCACCCGAATCTATATATGACGTGCTCTTCTGGGTAGTGTTTGGATTCAGGAACACCACGCTTAGACCACCTCCCTCCCCCCACCACAGTAATGTATCACACAAATATGTTGCAAAAGCCACCCTTGCTCATTTATTAAAAGGGTATTGAGTAGCTACTGCTTTTATGTATTTTATATAAAAGGTAACTTGGTAGGATCAATAAAAGAAAACATATACAAGATAGGCATAGAGAGAGAACTTCAATAGTCTGTAATGTACAGGAACATCTAAAGGTCATAAAATGCAGTAATCAGTAACTTGTCATCCAGTAAACTGCCACCCTGATGATTATTTCAGCATCCTGTCCTTTATGCAGCAGTGTATATATACCATGTTCTTGTCTTACATTGTCTTGTACTGTAAGTCGTTGTTTTCTTGTTTTGCTCTGCAGAACCGTTGTGGTGCCTTAAAACTGGTTTTTTTTTCTTCTATTCCCGATTCTTTTAAAATAAAATTGTAGTTTTTTTAAATATTGTAAAAGATTTATTTTCCGGTTTATGGTTATGCTTGGAATGTGGTTGAATAATCCGTTTGTGTATTTCATACAAGTTCATCATATTGAAATGAAAAGATTTTGCCTGGTCTATAATACCTGTGCGAAAAAGGGCACTTGCCATGGAGGACACACAAAGACCTATGGCAAAAATGTTAGATTCTCCCATCTTCCATGAAGCACTATCTGTGGGACAACAACAGGCAAGGTACAAGACAAATCTGTACTTTATGGAAGGACAACAAAAAGAAATTCGGTATTCATTTGTTAACATATCAGATTTTCTGCCATAATTGCCTTGGAATTTAAATCGGCAAGTTTCATCTTTTTGGGCAGGATGCATGAAAGCTTTTTTTGCGGGCACACTTCCGAAAATGCAGTTTAGATGGCATTACCCAATAGAAGTTTATGTGCTTCTTATCGCTCTCTGCTCTGAGAGGGATCCAACCGGATCCCTCTTCACACTCCCCGTGGCACGTACGTCATACGACGCATGGACAGACCGACTTCCAGGTCATAAACCCAGAAGTTCCCACACCGAACAGAATAGCTCTCATCAGGAGAGCTGTCCTTTGCTGAAATAGCCATGTGTATGGCATTGGTAAATGCTGATATGCATGCAATGAGTGGCAGAACTTACAACGGCAATGCTGTTAAGTGCAGGGTTTGGCACGTAACAGTATTGCCATTTTATATTCTGCAGGCATATAATGGACAGAGTTGGAAAGCTGCCGTTTAGTAAATAAACTTCCTTGTTTTTACCAGAAGGCACCTGGTTGAAATCGTACGGTTTGAGACTTACAGCTGTAATTTCAGGTAAATGTTACTATACTAAATACGTTGTTTTGTTCATTTGGGAAAAATTCCCAAATAGATAAATATTGATCTAGTATAGTAATACTATCAGCCATAACATTAAAACCACCTTCTTAACATTGTGTAGATTCCTCTCATGCCGCCAAAACAGCTCTGACCCATCGAGATATGGATTCCACAAGACCTCTGAAGGTGTACTGTGGTATCTGGCACTAAGACGTAAGCATCAGATCCTTTACATCCTGTAGATTGCGAGGTGGGGTGTCTGTGGCTTGGAATTGTTTTTTTAGCAAATCCAACATATGTACGATTGGATTAATACCTTGATTGATATGAATGCCAGTACCCAAGAGTATCACAATGCCCCTGCCGACTTGCCTTCTTCCCATAGTGCATCCTGGTGCTGTCTCTTCCCCAGATAAATGATGCACACATGCCTGGCCATCCGCATGATGCAAAAAAAGTGATTAATCAGATCAGTCTACCTTCTTCCATTGCTCCGTGATCCAGCCCGGGTGCTCACGTGCCCACTGTAGACTCTTTTCGGCTTTGGGTGGGTCAGCGTCGGTACTCTTTGGCTACGCAGCCCCAAACGCTGCAACAGGCCCGCCATCAGGGGGGTGCTGCGGGCACAGTAGTCCCGGCCCGTTTATGCCGCCGCCCGCCGCACTGTTCCGCCCCCTTTTCGTGCAGAGATCTGACTCTGTCACAGGAGGGGAGGACGCTGCAAGCATCAATTGTAAGCGTCCCTCCCAAAATGGCCACCTCCTCATAGGAGACAGTTATTATAGATACTAGAGGAGGCTCCTCTAGTATCTTTAATAACTGTCTCCTCTGAGGCGGTGGCCATTTTAGGAGGGACGTTTTCAATTGAAGCTTGCAGCGTCCTTCCCCCCTCTTGTGACAGTGTCAGAACTCGGGCATGAAAAGGGTGCAGAGCTCCTGGAATGGAGGGGGCGGGGCTACACGGGATCAGGCTGACTGCTACCACAAGAGAATCTGCAACAGCTCCTGCCAGCCTGTGATAGGTAAGCTGAGGGAGGGTGAGTAAGAGAGAGAAATTGTGTGTGTGTGTGGTCATTATGTGTAAGTGGCGCTACTATTGGAGGCATGTATAAGCAACATCGCTACAGGTGTCAGTTTTTGTTTAAGCGCCACCGTTACTGGGGGCAGTTTGTGTGTAAGCTTGTAGCACCGCTATTGGGGGGCATTATTTGTATAAGCAGAACCGCTACTGGGGGCATTAAGATGGCGCAAGGGGCATTAATATAGTGTTGCTCCGTATGTTACAGGATTTAAAATATATATTTATTTTTATGGGGGGGGGGCTGCCTATTTTGTCAGTCCCGGACCCCACAATTTCTGATGGCAGCCCTGCGCTGCAAGCTGCGGTCCTTCCTTGAACCACTTTTGGTAGTCACTAATCGATGCATACCAGGAACACCCTACAAGACCTTCCGTTTTGAGGATGTGTTGTCCCAGCTGTCTAGACATCACAGTTTGAACCTTGTCAAAGTTCCTAAGATCCTTCAGTTTGCCATTTTTCCTGCTTCCAACAAATCATCTTTAAGTACTGATTGTTCACTTGTTACCTAATATATGTCACCCCTTGACAGGACAGATGCCATTGTAAAATAATCAATGTTCATACAGGTCCTACACTATCACAGAGTCTAAGTCAGCTGTTCTTTAGTAATTTATCAGTCACTGTCAGGTGACTAGTGTACCTTTAAAAGCCATTGAGTATTTGGCAGATACACAGTAAACCAAGTGGGCATATTTGCAGTTATATTATGTGTGATACAGTTGCTAGGTTTTAATTTTTGAGACTCTGTGATAGTGTAGGACCTGCATGAAGATGGGGTACCTTGGCGAGCGGTTTGCAGGCTTCCGTGCATTGGCCAATTCACTAACTAAACCCCCATCATTTATTTATTGATGTTGTGAAAATAAGTGAGCTTGCTTTGGTGAGTGCTGAACTTTCTGTTTGTATATGTATATATATGTATGTAATATGTGTGTGTGTATATATATATATATATATATATATATATATATATATATATATATAATGCCCTGCTGCCCTCCAGTGATGATTATTCAGGAATACAAAAGGCAGACGGCACTCACAGATCTCGTTTGCAGTAAAAATATTTTTAAGGCTTGTTACTGGTGCAGCAAAAACATGCCATAAAAATCTTTTATTGCAAACAAAGCCCACTAGTGCCGTCTGCCTTTTGTATTCCTAGAAGATAAGACCTTTTATCTCAGATTTAGAGTCGTGCAGGAAATATGATTGCGTTAAGGCGACACCTGTACGCAGATATTATTATGAATCCATTCAATGTCGTTTCTGTCTATCAGGGAAAGATTAAGTCTGTCTGCTATTCTTCTCCAAAGTAGGTTGACAAAAATGCAAACAATCTATTTAAATTAATTTAAAACAGATTTAATATAGACACCTTCTGTGTATCATCTGATGCTCCTCGAGATGTTTTGTCCTCCCAAGTAGTCCTGTTCTCTCCTTATTCCCCCCTACCCTCCCAATACTTTTTGTTATGGTGCTATTTACTTGTTCTGCTTATTGTATTTTTGGCATTTGAGAATAATGGCTCATTGTTGATGCTGTCTACATTCATTTGTTCAGTCTGTCTACTCTTATGAGCTGTTTAAATAAAGAATGAAAACAAACAAAAAAAACAGGTTAAATATCAAAATAATTTATGTGCTGAATCTGGTAGGGTCGGTAACGTGCTCTTTGGCAGTAAAGTGATACTAGATATGGTGGAGAAAGAGTTTTAGCAGGTAAATAGTTTTTTTTTTTTTTTTTTTTTTAATGAAACATTTAATTTCTATACATCCCTGGACAGGTTCCAGTGTGCATTAAAAATGATTATTATTTTACGATCTCCTATACTTTCTCTTTCTGGAAAATGGCACGTGATTGGTCGCATATCTCCTCAGTATTTGCCCCCCTGACTTCTTTTCTAGTTAATTTGGATTTTACACGTGGACTAATTCTCTCCCAATTCTGTTCATGGGCGGTGGGGGGCCTCTTTAGGGTCGGCCAGCTGGTAACCACACCAAGAGTTAAACAATTCTTAGAGATTAGATCGAAATGGGGAATCTCTCAAAAAGTTTTTTGGAAATACTTACAAATTAGGCACTTTATAAGCTAAGGCGATAGAGCTCTTCAAGCTTCCAGAGAACTGACACAGTTTGAGAGACTGTGTTGCTCCCAGTGACCCAACACACCTGATATCTACCTTTTATATAAATGATTACAGAATCCCAAATCTCAACCGCCTCCCTCTTTTATTTGAGCTTGGGAAAAAGATTTGGGAATTACATAATCTGATAAAGAATGGGAAGGATCATTTCTCAAAACTTATAGAAGTTCCGTTTGTGTACAAGTGAGAGAAACTCAATATAAAATTCTCATGAGATGGTATAGGTAGCCCTCCCTTTTGCATGCTATGTATCGCACTGTGTCGGATAAATGCTGGAGATGTCAAAACGTAATAGGTTCTCTACTACACATTTGGTGGTATTGTCCATTAATTAGACCTTTCTGGGACAATGTTTTTGTTATATCTCAGGACATAGGGGGTCATTCAGACCTGATCAAACGGCAGTTTTTTTCCCGCTGCGATCAGATCAAAACTGCGCATATGTATGCACTGCAATGTGCAGGCGCGTCGTACCAGTACAAAGCGAATCGTTGCCCAGCGATGGATTGTACAAAGAATCCATTCGCACAGCCATCGCAAGGAGATTGACAGGAGGAGGGCGCTTGTGGGTGTCAGCTGACCATTTTCTGGGAGTGTTTAGAAAAACGCAGGCATGTCCAAGCGTTTGCAGGGCAGGTGTCTGACGTCAGTTCCGGCCCCGGATAGGCTGAAGTGATCACAGCATCTGAGTAAGTTCTGGGCTACTCAGAAACTGCACAAAACTTTTTTGTACCTGCCGGCTGCACATGCGATCGCACACTTGCAAAGCGAAAATACACTCCCCTATGGGCGGTGACTATCTGCTCGCAGCAGTGCAAAAAAAAACCCTAGCGGGCGATCAGGTCTGAATAACCCCCATACTTAATTCTACCATTACCACTGACCCGGCTTTCTGGCTGTTGAATCACTCCTCTACGTCACAATCAAATTATAAAATGTCTTTGCTCCGACACTGGAGTAATGCTGCCCGTGCTATTATACCCGCCCTGTGGAGATCTACTGACCCGCCCACTCACAGACTATGGTTTGCCACACTTGATCATTATATGAATATGGATGGTATTCTATTAGCATCATGTGATAAACTATCTGAATTCATATCTATATGGTTTCCCTGGATAGAATATAAATCCACAAAAATATATGCAGACTATATTGCTTCATCTAGCTGAGGATCTCAGAGAATATATTTATAGAGACTAGTCAAGGTTACCCAAACTGTATCCTTCTTGGTCACTTTTCTCTTTACTTTCTCTTCTGCTAGTTTCAATACTTTTACTCTCCCCTCCCTCTTTTATCACAACTTTAATAACCTATTTGTTGTACATTCATTCTCCAAAGGTAAAGGATTCAGTTATTACAAATGCACATTAGTTTTGTAAACTCTAGTATGTCTTCACACCTTGGACGTTCATATTTGTTATATGCTACTCGCTTTATTGAGTGGATTCATCTCCCTTTCTTATGTGATGGAATGTACTCTTTACTCTTTTCAATAAAAACATATTACACACAAAAATATATATATTATTTTTTATTTATGTGGCACCACAAAGTGCCAGTTCATACTGGCAGAACTGGTTGAGGCTGCTGCCCCAACTTCCCACCTGCTAAGGAACAAAGCAGTAGGGCTAGAGGCACTTCTTCTAAATAGGCAGGATGGAGCTACTTCCAACTGGCATGTACCGTCCATGCACTTTTGAGACCATTGTATCCAGCAAACAGATGTTTTATACAGAAGACTGTATAGCTTATTATAAAGCGCCTTGAGTCCTGTTGGAGAAACAGCACTGTAGAAATAGAATTATTATTATTATATTAAACATTGGAAAATATTTTATAGTTTTGATTTATGTAGTCACATGATTCACGGCCACCCGGAAAAAGTATCCAGGCAATATCCCCGCATCCACCTGCTTACCGAGTGAAAGTGAGCAAGGTGATGCTATTTGCGTTGAATTGTGTCATCATAGCCCCCACCCCGTTTTACAGTACCTGTAATCTAGCCATTGTGGAGCGGGACAACAATGATGGAATCCATGCCCCCACACAGCCAGTCTATGCTGATGCCACGCCCCCTGTTGAGCTGCCAGAAAGTCAGCAAGTATGCCCTTTCTATATATCAAATTATAAATGAATTATGTTGTTTTTAAGAAATTACAATTATTTGAAATGATAAAAAAAAAAAAAAAAAACATGAGTATATATGTTATAACAGTTTAGAACAGGCTAAATGCGGTGGATTAGGTCAAAGATTCTACCTGCTCCAGTAGCATTCTTACCACACTGTACAGTAACGGACTCCTGCATATAGAATGCTTCACTGCACTGTATGACACATGAGGGTAGAATGCCTTATCACACTGTGCAAGAGAGTCCCACATGCGTGCGTGGCCTCGCGGGTGCCCCGTTTGCATCACCATGGGGGTATGCCTAGCATCTCCCAAAGTTGCGGGGCTGGCACTTGTCAGGTCCTTTTCAGTGACAGGAGCCGAGTGCTGCAGGATAATGTAACTCTGCAGCACCTGGCTCCTGTAACTGCAGAAGAGCCGGCATTTTGGCATCACCCCCTGTTACTGGCCGCACCCCTCTTGTGACGCCTCTGCTGTACATAATCTGCATTCCACAGGTAGAATGCTTCACTGCACTGTATGATACCTACATAGGTATGTAGTCTTCATGTCGACATTCAGAATGTCTACACCAGAATGTCAACGTTGTTATTATGTCGACATTCTTAACAGTACAGTCTAGGTTTAGATTGAATTCTGACTTCTGTGGCTGGAATTCCTTATCACACTGCACAATATTTTGATCTTGTCAGCAGAATGCCTTATCGCAATGTACAATACCTGTATCCTAATGGTAGAATTTCTCATTGCAGTTTACAATACCTGGATCTTAATTGTAGAATGCCTCATCGCAGTGTACAATACCTGGATCTTAAGGGTAGAATGCCTCATTGAAGTGTACAATACCTGGATCCTAATGGTAGAATGCCTCATCGCAGTGTACAATACCTGGATCCTAATGGTAGAACGCCTCATCGCAGTGTACAATACCTGGATCTTAATGGTAGAACGCCTCATTGAAGTGTACAATACCTGGATCCTAATGGTAGAATGCCTCATTGCAGTGTGCAATACCTGAATCCTAATGGTATAATGCCTCATTGCAGTGTACAATACCTAAATCCTAATGGTATAATGCCTCATTGCAGTGTACAGTACCTGAATCCTAATGGTATAATGCCTCATTGCAGTGTACAGTACCTGGATCCTAATGGTAGAATGCCTCATCGCAGTGTACAGTACCTGAATCCTAATGGTAGAATACCTTATCGCAATGTGCAATATGTGGATCCTGCTAGTAGAATGCCTATCACAGTGTATAATACCTGGACCTAATTGTAGAATACCTTATTGCACTGTATAATTTGTGGACATTACTGATTTTGTGCTCCTTCTGTTTTTGTCTTCTAGTGGGATCTAGTTTGCGACTCATCTTGGAAAGTGCATATAGCCAAGTTCTCTCTGGTCGTTGGGTTAATATTTGGATACTTGATAACAGGATGTATTGCTGACTGGTAAGATTTGAATGTTTATGAGCTATGTAAGTTGTTATGTTTTATTAGAGCAATGTGACATTCTCCAGCATTCAGTGCCTGTAGTGTTCTGAAAAGGGGCAGGACACTCATTTTGTAACAATGGCACCTGATTGGTTGCAGTCATAGTTTATTTCTGTACTTCTCATTTTCAAACTTTACAGGCGGCGATTTTGTATGACTGTGGGCCAGATGCATCATCGCTAGGAAAGTGATAAAATGGAGAGTGAAAAAATAAGATTTTACTTACCGATAAATCTATTTCTCGTAGTCCGTAGTGGATGCTGGGGACTCCGTCAGGACCATGGGGATATAGCGGCTCCGCAGGAGACAGGGCACAATAATAAAAGCTTTAGGATCAGGTGGTGTGCACTGGCTCCTCCCCCTATGACCCTCCTCCAAGCCTCAGTTAGGATACTGTGCCCGGACGAGCGTGCATAATAAGGAAGGATATTGAATCCCGGGTAAGACTCATACCAGCCACACCAATCACACCGTACAACCTGTGATCTGAACCCAGTTAACAGTATGATAACAACGAAGGAGCCTCTGAAAAGATGGCTCACAACAAGAATAACCCGATTTTTGTAACAATAACTATGTACAAGTATTGCAGACAATCCGCACTTGGGATGGGCGCCCAGCATCCACTACGGACTACGAGAAATAGATTTATCGGTAAGTAAAATCTTATTTTCTCTGACGTCCTAGTGGATGCTGGGGACTCCGTCAGGACCATGGGGATTATACCAAAGCTCCCAAACGGGCGGGAGAGTGCGGATGACCCTGCAGCACCGAATGAGAGAACTCCATGTCCTCCTCAGCCAGGGTATCAAATTTGTAGAATTTAGCAAACGTGTTTTCCCCTGACCAAGTAACTGCTCGGCAAAGTTGTAAAGCCGAGACCCCTCGGGCAGTCGCCCAAGATGAGCCCCCTTCCTTTTGGAATGGGCTTTTACCGATTTTGGCTGTGGCAGGCCTGCCACAGAATGTGTAAACTGAATTGTATTACAAATCCAGCGAGCAATCGTCTGCTTAGAAGCAGGAGCACCCATCTTGTTGGGTGCATACAGGCTAAACAGCGAGTCAAATTTTCTGACTCCAGCCTTCCTGGAAACATATTTTTCAGGGCCCTGACAACGTCAAGTAACTTGGAGTCCTCCAAGTCCCTAGTACCCGCAGGTACCACAATAGGTTGGTTCATGTGAAAAACAGAAAACACCTTAAGGAGAAATTGAGGACGAGTCCTCAATTCTGCCCTGTCAGAATGAAAAATTAAGTAAGGGCTTTATATATGATAAAGCCGCCAATTCTGACACACGCCTGGCTGAAGCCAGGGCTAATAAAATATCTCACATGGAAGGTGACGATGCTAAGTCCACAGTGGTGAGTGGTTCAAACCAATGTGACTTTAGGAAACTCAAAACAACATTGAGATCCCAAGGTGCCACTGGGGCACAAAAGGAGGCTGTATATGCAGTACCCCTTTTACAAACATCTGAACGTCGGGCACTAAAGCCAGTTCTTTCTGGAAGAAATTCGACAGGGGCGAAATTTGAACCTTAATGGACCCTAATTTTAGGCCCATAGACAGTCCTGTTTTCAGGAAATGTATGAAACGACCCAGTTGAAATTCCTCTGTAGGGGCCTTCTTGGCCTCACACCACGCAACATATCTTCGCCAAATGCGGTGAAAATGTTTTGCGGTTACATCCTTCCTGTCTTCGACCAGGGTAGGGATGACTTCATCTGGAATGCCCTTTCAGGATCCGGCGTTCAACCGCCATGCCGTCAAACGCGGCCGCGGTAAGTCTTGGAACAGACAAGGCCCCTGCTGGAGCAGGTCCTTTCTTAAAGGTAGAGGCCACGGGTCTTCCGTGAACATCTCTTGAAGTTTCGGGTACCAAGTCCTTCTTGGCCAATCCGGAACCACGAGTATCATTCTTACTCATCTCCCTCTTATGATTCTCAGTACTTTTTGTATGAGAGGCATAGGAGGGAACACATACTCTGACTGGTACATCCACAGTGTTACCAGAGCGTCCACCGCTATTGCCTGAGGGTCCCTTGACCTGGCGCAATATCTAGTTTTTTGTTCAGGCGGGACGCCATCATGTCCACCTTTGGTTTTTCACAACGGTTTACAATCATGTGGAAGACTTCCCGATGAAGTCCCCACTCTCCCGGGTGGAGGTCATGCCTGCTGAGGAAGTCTGCTTCCCAGTTTTCCACTCCTGGAATGAACACTGCTGAGAGTGTTATCACATGATTTTTCGCCCAGCGAAGAATCCTTGCAGTTTCTGCCATTTCCCTCCTGCTTCTTGTGCCGCCCTGTCTGTTTACGTGGGCGACTGCCGTGATGTTGTCCCACTGGATCAATACCGGCTGACCTTGAAGCAGAGGTCTTGCTAAGCTTAGAGCATTGTAAATTGCCCTTAGCTCCAGTATATTTATGTGGAGAGAAGTCTCCAGACTCGATCACACTCTCTGGAAATTTTTTCCTTGTGTGACTGCTCCCCAGCCACTCAGGCTGGCATCCGTGGTCACCAGGACCCAGTCCTGAATGCCGAATCTGCGGCCCTTTCATAGATGAGCACTCTGCAGCCACCGCAGAAGAAACACCCTTGTCCTTGGAGACAGGGTTATCCGCTGATGCATCTGAAGATGCGATCCGGACCATTTTTCCAGCAGATCCCACGTAAAGGTTCTTGCGTGAAATCTACCGAATGGGATCGCTTTGTAAGAAACCACCATTTTTCACAGGATCCTTGTGCAATGATGCACTGATACTTTTCCTGGTTTTAGGAGGTTCCTGACTAGCTCGGATAACTCCCTGGCTTTCTTCTCTGGGAGAAAACATCCTTTTCTGGACTGTGTCCAGAATCATCCCTAGGAACAGTAGACGTGTCGTCGGAAAAAACTGCGATTTTGGAATATTTAGAATCCACTCGTGCTGTCGTAGAACTACTTAAGATAGTGCTACTCCGACCTCCAACTGTTCTCTGGACCTTGCCCTTATCAGGAAAGCGTCCATATTTCTTTTAAGAATCATCATCATTTCGGCCATTACCTTGGTAAAGACCCGGGGTGCCGTGAACAATCCAAACGGCAGCGTCTGAACTGATAGTGACAGTTCTGTACCACGAACCTGAGGTACCCTTGGTGAGAAGGGCAAATTTGGACATGTAGGTAAGCGTCCCCGATATCCAGTGACACCATATCGTCCCCTTCTTCCTGGTTCGCTATCACTGCTCTGAGTGACTCCATCTTGATTTGAACGCTTGTATGTAAGTGTTCAAATATTTCAGATCTCACCTAGCCGTCTGGCTTCAGTACCACAATATAGTGTGGAATAATACCCCTTCCCTTGTTGTAGAAGGGGTACTCTGATTATCACCTGCTGGGAATACAGCCTGTGAATTGTTCCCAATACTGCCTCCCTGTCGGAGGGAGACGTTGGTAAAGCAGACTTCAGGAACTTGTGAGGGGGAGACGTCTCGAATTTCCAATGTACACCTGGGATACTACGTGTAGGATCCAGGAGTCCACTTGTGAGTGAGCCCACTGCGTGCTGAAACTCTTGAGATGACCCCCTACCGCACCTGAGTCCGCTTGTACGGCCCCCGCGTCATGCTGCGGACTTGGCAGAAGCTGTGGAGGGCTTCTGTTCCTGGGAATGGGCTGCCTGCTGCAGTCTTCTTCCCTTTCCTCTACCCCTGGGCAGATATGACTGGCCCTTTTGCCCGCCTGCCCTTATGGGGACGAAAGGACTGAGACTGAAAAGACTGTGTCCTTTTCTGCTGAGATGTGACTTGGGGTAACAAAAGGTGGATTTTTCAGCTGTTGCCATGGCCACCAGGTCCGATGGACCGCCCCTTTATACGGCAATACTTCCATGTGCCGTCTGGAATCTGCATCACCTGACCACTGTCGTCTGGCAGATATGTACATCACATTTACTCTTGATGCCAGAATGCAAATATCCCTCTGCGCATTTCGCATATATAGAAATGCATCCTTAAAATGCTCTATAGTCAATAAAATCTTGTCCCTGTCAAGGGTATCAATATTTTCAGTCAGGAAATCCGACCAAGCCCCCTCAGCGCTGCACATCCAGGCTGAGGCGATTGCTGGTCGTAGTATAACACCAGTATATGTGTATATACTTTTAGGATTTTTTTTCAGCTTCCTATCAGCTGGCTCCTTGAGGGCTGCCGTATCTGGAGACGGTAACGCCACTTGTTTTTATAAGCGTGTGAGCGCCTTATTCACCCTAAGGTGTGTTTCCCAACTCGCCCTAACTTCTGGCGGGAAAGGGTATACCGCCAATAATTTTCTATCGGAGGAAACCCACGTATCATCACACACTTCATTTAATTTATCTGATTCAGGAAAAACTACAAGTAGTTTATTCACACCCTACATAATACCCTTATTTGTGGTACTTGTAGTATCAGAAATATGTAACACCTCCTTCATTGCCCTTAACATGAAACGTGTGGCCCTAAAGGAAAATACGTTTGTTTCTTCACCGTCGACACTGGAGTCAGTGTCCGTGTCTGTGTCGACCGACTGAGGTAAATGGGCGTTTTTACAAGCCCCTGACGGTGTCTGAGACGCCTGGACAGGTACTAATTTGTTTGCCGGCCGTCTCATGTCGTCAACCGACCTTGCAGCGTGTTGACATTATCACGTAATTCCTAAATAAGCCATCCATTCCAGTGTCGACTCCCTAGAGAGTGACATCACCAATACAGGCAATTTGCTCCGCCTCCTCACCAACATCGTCCTCCTACATGTCGACACACACGTACCGACACACAGCACACACACAGGGAATGCTCTGACAGAGGACAGGACCCCACTAGCCCTTTGGGGAGACAGAGGGAGAGTTTGCCAGCACACACCAAAAACGCTATAATTATACAGGGACAACCCCTTATACAAGTGTTTTCCCTTATAGCATTTTTATATATGTAATCATATCGCCAAATAAGTGCCCCCCCTCTCTGTTTTAACCCTGTTTCTGTAGTGCAGTGCAGGGGAGAGCCTGGGAGCCTTCCTCACAGCAGAGCTGAGCAGGAAAATGGCGCCGTGTGCTGAGGAGAATAGGCCCCGCCCCCTTTTCGGCGGGCTCTTCTCCCGGAGTTTGTGAGATCTGGCAGGGGTTAAATACATCCATATAGTCTCAAGGGCTATATGTGATGTATTTTAGCCATAAAAAGGTATTATACATTGCTGCCCAGGGCGCCCCTCCCAGCGCCCTGCACCCTCAGTGACAGTTGGTGACTGTTGGTGAAGTGTGCTGACAACAATGGCGCACAGCTGCAGTGCTGTGCGCTACCTTATGAAGACTGAAAGTCTTCTGCCGCCTGTTTCTGAACCTCTGGACCTCTTCAACTTCGGCATCTGCAAGGGGGGTCGGCGGCACGGCTCCGGGACGAACCCCAGGGTGAGACCTGTGTTCCGACTCCCTCTGGAGCTAATGGTGTCCAGTAGCCTAAGAAGCAAATCCATCCTGCACGCAGGTGAGTTTTCTTCTCTCCCCTAAGTCCCTCGTAGCAGTGAGCCTGTTGCCAGCAGGACTCACTGAAAATAAAAAACCTAACTTAAACTTTTATTCTAAGCAGCTCAGGAGAGCCACCTAGATTGCACCCTTCTCGTCGGGCACAAAAATCTAACTGAGGCTTGGAGGAGGGTCATAGGGGGAGGAGCCAGTGCACACCACCTGATCCTAAAGCTTTTATTATTGTGCCCTGTCTCCTGCGGAGCCGCTATATCCCCATGGTCCTGACGGAGTCCCCAGCATCCACTAGGACGTCAGAGAAAGTACCAGCCAATCAGCTCCTAACTGCCAGTTTTCAAACACAGCCTGTGACATGGTAGTTAGGACCTGATTGGCTGCTACTTTTTCACTCTCCTTTTTATCACTTTCGAAACGATGATGCATCTAGCCCTGTAACTGAAGCCCAAATGTTGAGGAGTACTATTCAATGTAAATACCAGCACAATAAAGGATTTTGTCTAATTGTAATCTAGTTTTCTAATCCATATATACACACTGTTATGTAACCATAGCTCTATTTACTCATGTTTTTTATTACCCCTGCCAGATGGAACACATGATCAGCTCTAGCCAGAACTCTAAACTAAATATGCCCACATACACCTGCAGCATTCTATACTTCAAAGCAGCCTGGTGTAAATATATGTAAGAAAGGAATCAAACGTTGTCTTGTGCAAAACTATGAGGGACAGATATTCTCTGTACAGCACTGTGTAATTGGTGGTGCTATAAAAAGTGAAAGTTGCACAGTGGCTTGATGTAACGTTAAGGGAAAAATATTATTTGATATTTAATAGATGTACTACATCAAAATGCAATAATGTCAAAGTATTTGTGCAACACCACATTATGTTGTAAAAAGAACCTACAGGCTAAGTAACATTCAAACTGTATTGTAAATTGCCGTGGCAACCACTCTGTCACTAGCACGGCTGCAAAGCTTCGTTATTGTGTCTGCTGCCCATGCTATCTGCAGACTGCACAGTACTTCAGTGTGAGCCATTTCTCTAAGGTCTAGTAAACTGCTAAAGGCCACTGTATGTGATCATTTTCTGTCTATCCCTGAGAAGGTCATGTTCACTACCATGTTTGACCTTGAAGTTGCCCTTTACAATCTTAACATGAAATAGTTGTCCATCATTTTGCTGCCTGGAGAGTAAGGGAAGTAAGACTGCATTTATTCCTCAGTACGCATGTACAGTGTTCATCTGGTTACTAAGCAACCAGAAAATCACTTTACTGAGGAAATACGCAAGATTCAACAAGAACACAATATCATTTAAGTTAGGAATGCAAATAAACACTTTGGGTTTCTAAAGAATGCTTAAAGGAACAGTCACATTTAATAATGTATAAATCTTGCAACAGAACAAAATGATTGCAGGTTCTTTACTCAGAAACTGATAATTTAATTCAAAATTGTAACTTCAAACATTGTAATTGTATAGAAGGGTAAAATGAACATAATAAGAGAGTAAGACTGCTTTTCACTGCTAATGACATTCCCAGATTGTGTTTATATGTGGGCTTTTTCTTTACAGTGTATTATTTGCAATAATTGTTCATGTAGGCAGCTTTAAACTTGTAATTAATATAGTGATTACTTGGGATTTAATGGTCCATCGACTAAAACCCAAATGTTACTTTTGAGCTCTGGTTATTGTTGTAGCTATAATATTTATACTCTCACTTGGGAGATCTTGCCTGTTGCCTTGTGGAACTAATAAGTTACTTTTGGTTGGCATTGCTGTTAAAGGGGAAATATCAAGAAAGGATAATAGTGTACTACTCACATATTTCCCAGGGATGCATTTAATTTGCTGGCTGTCGGGATACCGGCCTTTCAGGATACCGACTCCGGAAACCCGCCAGCCGGAATCCTGGTGCACCAGGGCTATTCCCACTTGTGGGTGTTCACGAAACCCAGAGAGTGGGAGTAGATCCTATGGAGAGTGCAGTGAGCCCGCAAGGAGACTCTTAGCGCTCGCCCCGATGCCAGCATTCTGGCGGAAGGGATGCCGCTGTCGGGATATTGACAGCCGGCATCCCGTCCGCCAGTAAAACATACTGAATCCATTTCCCAGTGTGACCTCCTTAGTGCATGGGTCTTTAACCTGTGTCCCTCCAGCTGCTGTGGAACTAAACATTCCAGCATGACCTACCACAGTTTTGCTATTAAGACATGCTAAAACTGAGGCAGGGCATGCTGGGATGTCTGGTTCCACAGCAGCTGCAGGGCCGCAGGTTGAAGACCCATACCTTAGAGCCCACGTTGGTGCAGGTGCATAGTTTTTATTAGAAAGTACCTGTGCATAATGATATCTTCTGATTGGTCTGGGCCACTCACATGCACGCTTGGTGCCATTTCAAGCAGCAGTTATTAAAGTTGGTCATATCATAACATATTTACGATCACTTCTGCATGGAAATCCCAGAATAGGAGAAGGGGAAGGGGCAGCGTTATCGAGGGCTTGTTACCACACGACAACTGCAAATCTAAACCAACCTATCAGCTTTAATCATTGTGATGTAACTTGCTGCTGTGTTCTTCATACTGGCCAGATAATTTCTCACTTTCTCAAGCAGGAAAGAGCCTAAACTGGGGTGGACCTCCACCCCCCATGAAAAGGCAAAAACTAAAGACTATGCATCTAAAAGAAGTAGATTACCAATCCTCAACTTTCCATAATTTTATATCCATTGCAACTTACGTTTTCTTCATGATGACATCCGATCACATAACTGTTGTCTCTTTTCTGCCATTCTATGTCCCTTACAACGTTAATTCAGTTGTATTTAGTGTTTAAACTTATATAAGAAAATAGGGCTGAGAATGAAATTGGAGGGTGTGTAATTTCAGTTTTTGGAGTTTATTAATTATTGGGAGTACATCTTTAAATATAGTAACTAATTGGGCATTTGTGTCCTGAGGTTATAAAACTAATTGCATAATAGTAGTGTAATACAGAGTATCTACCACTTCTGCTTGCCAAAGATGGACACTTCGTTTTCCATATAAAAAAAAGAAACCAGCATGCAAACATATGCAACTTTCTTGTAATAAGATGTACGCACCTAGCCAGTCATTGAAATGCCAGTAATGATAATATTTAGTTTACCATTCATAGCTTGAAGCAATAATATACCTGTTAGTAACCACAGTGGATGTTATTGTAAGTGATGAAATCAGATTGCCAATAGAACAGTATCTTGATGTAAATCTGCACCACTGCAAACTTGTCTGTCTTTATTTAGAGCTAGACAAAACACAGGAGACAGGTACCCAATACAACTGAGAATTACTGGTAGCACCTATGTTATAGAAGTCATTTCTGTTGCGGTTAGTGGCTCCTAGATTTGATGGCATATTATTATTGCTTATTGATGTCAGGAAAATGTAAGGAATCAAATTATTATACAGTACTTTAGCTACCTATAGGAAATTGAGTGAGATTCTATTCTAACCCTGTTCTACATTGTTTTGCTAGTTGCCTGATGCTAATAGGAAAAAACAGACACCCAACCGACTTTTCAAACAATTGAATTCCCCCTAAATGTCCATTGTATATGTCCATTACCAAGTCATGATACATTATTTCTCACTGTTCCTAGGATCGGCCGACGTCTTGTGCTGCTGTTTTCTGTAATTTTCAATCTGATTTTTGGACTTACCGTGGCGCTCTCAGTAAATGTGACGATGTTCAGCACACTCAGGTTTTTTGAAGGATTCTGTCTTGCTGGGATATTCCTCTGTTTGTATGCACTGCGTGAGTATACCCCCCACCATTTCCATTTTCAGTGCACTTTTCTGGCATTGCTGTATTTGCAGGTACTGTTTGTGTAAATGTAAGGTCTTAGGGATAGACTTACTCTACTGCTATTTTAAAACTATCTGTTAACCCTAATACCCCCTCTCCCACCGATGATTGGCAGCTTTGAAAAACCATTCCTAAGTAAATCTACCCCTTGTCCTACGTAGGCAGTAGGGTGCACTGTGTCTCTTCTTAAGCCATTGATGTTCTTGAAGACCGATATCAGACTTCTCATTTATACGAGACTGGTGAATAACCGATCCAGGAAACTGGAAAACCCCCCTGTCTTTAGCTGCGTACACATTAGATGATATCATGGATGATGTATCCAATTCTAACACTTTGTTCACAATATCGTCTAGTGTGTATGCACTAAGGGGGGTCTGCAATTAGCTCAGATTGTATTGGAGGTAATTAATTCGCCATTCTAAGTAGTCAATTTCGACCGCTTCTACTGCTTTGTAAAGGCATTTTCGCCAATGTCTTTTCACCTTTTTTTAATGAAAAGGCTTTGACGAAAATGCCTTAAAATTGGCGAAAATGGCCCGCTTTTCGACGGAAAACACATGCATTTGCCGATCCACGTGTTTTCCGCCCCCTGACGCATTTTTCCCCGGCGAAAAACGTCCCTGCTATTGCATAGGGAGAATCCCCATTCGCCCTATAAATAGTGAAAAGCTCAGTTTTTTCGCCTAGGCAAAAAAATTGAGCTAATTACATACCCCCTATGTCGCTGATGTGTACTCCCGGGTGTTACCAGAAGCATCGGCCGTGCATGCAGGTCCTACGGATGACATCGCCCCGCTCCCACCCCCACCCCTACCCCTTGCGATCTACTCTGGCGGTGTCGGCAAGTGTGTATGCACTTGTTAATCCCTGCCCCGCTGCCAGGTTCCGTTGCTAATGATATCACCGGGCACACACATCGTCCATTGTGTACCTGGCATTTGACTATGAATATGCCTCTGAACTAGTGAATTTGTAGTTCAGTTTGTACTGTACATAAAAATAGTTCCAAATTAGTTTCTGAATTATTTTTATCTACGCCTTACAGAACAGTATTCTTTGTAGCAACTGGTTTTCTGTTTAAACCAGGGAAGACGGAATGGTGTGTGTATGTATGTATTATGTGTGTATGTGTGTGTATATATATATATATATATATATATATATATATATATATATATAATATTTTCACAGAATATCACGTCAGCTGTGCAGCACAGCCAATGCCCGCTATATCTAAAGATATATCTGTGCATCTATCTGTGTGTGTATGAGTTGGCCTTCCTACCGCCCATACACTTGCTCTGAGGGCTAACGTTACAGCTGGGTGGGCAAATTCAAATGCCCGCTCAGCTGGAAGAGTGGACTAATAAATCGAGTGGCTGATTGGTAAGTGTGTATACTTACCTGATTCGGCTGTTTTGTCCACCGACATGTCTGTCTGGTGTGTACCAAGCTTAAATTATCAATACTGTGTACAGGATCACCGGCCATCTTTTATCTCACACTGATTTTTTTTTCTGTCGGCCTGCAGATTCCTTAAGTTTCTTATATGTATATGTTCAGTGCTTTCCCAGAGAGCCATGCCTTTTAGATGTGTTTAATTGCTTTCAAACCATATTTGGCGATTACGGTCTATACCATGTGTAACTCATTTATTATTAGATAAAATGTATTCTTACTCTTGGTTACTGAGCGACACACAAACTATTTCTTAGTATGCTGTTATATTCATTTATTTTTCTTATATATTTCCATTGTGTTACGGATACTATGGGCCCCATTTAAGCACTCGCTAAAGGGGTTATGTCCTTCTTTCAGTATTCAACAAACAGCAGTAAACGAAGATTACTTCTGTTTGTCACTGTATTGCTCTCGCCACAAATAGATGACAACACAGATACAGTTCCCATTCCCAGTAATGGAGGCCCCAAGCGCTGCCTTTCCTGCTTAGCACATCAGGGTTAACTAAACAGGGTTTCAAGCCGTGTCATAGCAGCTTTGAAACACTGTTCACACCACAGACTGGGCCTAGGTTAGTGGCTGATCTTCCCTCTACTGGTGCTTGAAAATGATATGATCTCCAAGAACCAGTTATCTGGTTCTCCATAGGCTTTTAACATTTACACTGCATCGTTACCTGTGTCCTTCCCAGGTCTGACACTGGTAGGTACTCTGATCCAATTCAGGTTATTTTTCAAGGACCCTTTTCAACTGAGCCACTACCCCGGGTAGTCTCGGTAATAACCTGGTTTATTGCGGCAGTGGAAAAGAGGTATGAGGTGTCGCAACACACAGTTTGAGAAGCACTGATACAAGACGTGTAGGGTTTACACTCCTGATTTGTTTGGGGGGCACTGTGAATATATGGCATATTACTCAACTGTCTGTATCCTATTTATCTCAGCTGTTTGATTTTTTTTTTCTTTTTAGTTTTTTGGTCAGAGATTTATGTCTGCAAGTGCAGACTTCCACAATCTCCATTTAGACTACTTTTATTTTTCCAGTCATTGGAATATGCTGGGTAATTAGGAAAAGCAGCTTTGCCAGACAGAGAATAACAAGGAAGTTCTGGTTTATATGTGTGCACATAATAATCTTGTACTGACATTTAACAAATATTCTTACATTAAATAATCCAAACTCCATTATTCAGTTGCCAGCTCTGTACAAGGAAAAATGAAATGTTCCATACTTCATTGCACTCAATGTCCATGTTTCCTGTAAAGATTTATCAGTGAAGTGTATTTTGTTTTGTCATATTGCTGTGGTATCTAGAGCTTGACGAGCACTGTAAGGACAGTAAAGGAGAGTGTGGTAAGAGTTTATGTAAGGAAAGCATGACCTGAGATTGATGGTCAGGAAACCATTTTCCTGTCTACAAATCTTATAAAATACAGAAAACAGAGCTGGTTCATATTAACACGTTGAATAGACATTTAGGCTAAACTTTGCGAGTGTATTTGTTTCTGCAAGTGAATAAGACAGAAGGCTACAAGTCAATACAGAAATCTGTGTTTCTCTGTGTAATAGTATATGCATTGAGAAGAGAGGTGTCAAACATTCTAAAGAGAACCAGTGGAAATGTTGCCCCTAGCAACCAGTCAGATTCCAGCTACCATTTCTCTTGTACGTACCTATAAAATGAGAGGTAGAATAGGATTGGTGGCTATGGGCAACTTAACCACTTGTCATTAGAAGGTTTGCTTATATCTCCACCCTGCACGTATTCCTAAAAGTTAATTTCTAGTTAGAATAATAAAATGTATACAGATTTAATAATTCTACATTTTCATTCCCTACTCTGGAGGTAGCCATTTTATGGGCTGGACCAATTTTCATGATACTTTAACCTATCCATTTCCTAGGCACTAGTGACATTACTTAGGCAGCAGGTCCAAAGTTGATTATGCTTAAGTTATGGCTTTATGATAGTAACTAGAGGTGGGTGAATGGTGCAGAGGGAGCAGCACCGATGATCCCTAGTGGCACCAGTGTTTGGCTTGCAAGGGGCCAGGAAAGTCACCCTGCAGCTTAGAGAGCCACCCAGAACTACGGTAACGATACTCTGGTTGCTGCAACAGAGCCACCTGAAACATCCTTAGGCTCAACTCCTTCCCAATGGCTCCACCCACTCACAGTAACATGACATCACATGTTTGGGGGCGGGTACAGAACAGGGCAGACTATTGCCCTGCTATACGGCACTGGTTTCAAGCACTTTGATAGGCTGCATATTGGTCTAACCCATATTGTGGCTGCCTCCACTGTGTAAAGTTGACTGATATAGTTTAGTGACCGCAGAAGACACACGGTCAGGATCCCGGCGCCGGGCTTGTGACCCTATTCGGCATGAAGGTGTCGGCATTCCTAGTAATGTCGGGATTCTGGTATCGGTATTTTGACTGCCAGAATCCTGACCGGATCCCATTTAATGACTTGTTACCAACTGAATTCCATTTTATGCTAAATGTTTTCAAGTGGTAATCATTTTCATTGTGCCTTTATTATACCTTCAGATTTATGCTGCGTTTATTCAGATTCCCTTCTTTTGAACTTTTTTCTTTTTCTTGTGGAAATGATTCCGTTGAGAGGGTAACATTGAAATATAATCACCTTTTATTTGTACTTCTTCCAATCTCCCATGATACCATCAAACAGTAGATATAGTATATAGGGCCTGATTCAGGGATGGACACAGTTTGCCAGCAACTGTCAATCATGCTGCAGCTTAGTGGGCACAGCAACTGTTGTTACATTCACTGCTCTGCGCGTGCGCCAATTAGTAACTATCGGAGATGTACACAAACCATCGGATTTATAGTGAATAACATTTCAAATAGTATCAGATTCTATGGGTTGGGTACAGGATCCCGACAGTCAGGATGCCAGCGGTCAGAATACTGACAACGGCATCCCGACGGTCAGAATCACAACACATTTTAGTAAGTCTGATAACTCTTCTCCTTCCCCTCCTCCTCCCCTAACTTTAACCCTCCTTCCCCGCAACTTAACCCTCCCCCTCATACTTACATTCTGGATGCTGTTGGGATTCTGAATGGTTTCGGGGTTCCGGCGCTGGTCTTCTGACAGCCAGCATCTTGTTCGTCTGGATGCCAACTACATCCCGATTCTACCATAAATAAATTTGTAGATATGGAAAGCATGAGCCTTTGATAAATGTAATTGACTTGTTTGTCACAAGATGAATACAGTATACTATATATACAGGAAAGGAAGATTGCCCTTAAATCTTATGTCCCTTGCAGCTGATGTACAAGGAAATGCTGTAATATAAAACATCGTTATTGTCTCAGTTGTATAGTATGACTGACTGCGACTGACTACATGCGCTATTGCAGCTTCAGACTGCAGTAAGATGCCAGAAGGGCTTGTTTACATCATGAATAATGTACACTTGTGTGCTATCAATTTCTAGAGTCCTGAGGAAATACATGTTTTAATTTTTTAGCATTGGTATAGGTTATCCACAGGCAAGCGACACTGTGTCTAATACTTCATAATCTATTCTATATTTCAGGCTTGTTCAAGGCAACACTGGGATATATATTAGGCATGAAAATATATATGTTTATCTGGGAAGACCATTCTGTCCAGAAAGTTAATTATTCTTCATGAGTCAATTGAATAAAGGACCTAAATGATTCAGGTTTTGTTTTCTTATTTTAAAACTAGCTGAATACCCGTGCTTCGCTGCGGAATGTAAAGAATAATGCCAGTCTTTGTCAGGCCGCACCTCTGGGTTTCCCCGGATTGATGCTGTCAAAATGCTGGTGCTGAGGAGAATAATCCGCCTCCTTCTCTGCCCCGTCCCGCCTCTGATGCTGCCCTGCTCAGTGCTGTAAATGCTGGAAGGACAGGCCAATCTCCGCCCGCTGTATTTTAAATATGTTAGGTTTGCAGGCTGACTCTATGAAAGGGCCCTAGATCTCCTTGCTTAGCTTCGAAACTAAAGTATGCCTCTGCCCCTACCCGTGTGTGCCTCTGCTCCTACTTGTGTGTGCATCTGCCCTTACCCGTAGGTGCCTATGCCCTACCCGTGGGTGCCTCTGCCCCTACCCGTGGGTGCCTCTGCCCCTACCCGTGGGTGCCTCTGTGTAAATTGCTCAAGGCATTCCAGAGTTATGTTGAAAACTATGGATTTTTACATGTCACCCCCTTCCCACCCCCACCCCTTGGAGTGCTAGGGGTGTCTTACCCCACAGTATTTTTGTCCAGATTGTAAATCATATGTATCCTAAGCTTGGTGTAAATTGTTCCAGGCATCCCAATATTATGCTGAAAACGATGGGTTTTTTACATGTCCTGCTCGCCCAAAACCCCAACCCCTAGGGGGGGGGTGTCTTACCCCCACAGTATTTTTTCCCCCCAGGTTGTGAGTCGTATGTGTACCAAGTTTGGTGTAAATTGCTCCAGGCATTCCAGAGTTATGCTGGAACATACATACATAAATACACACACACACACACACACACACACACACACACACACACACACACAGTACGTCCGTATATATATATATATAAATCGTAAAATATAAATCATTAGTGCATTTTAAAGTAATTGTATACAATGCGACTTGCATTTAAAATTGTGGGGAAATATTTATAACTGTGTTCTCATATTACACTATTGCTGTAGTCGCACCAAACTCCCTTTTCCAGGGCCTGTGTGACTTGGCTTGCGCCGCGCGTCTTTTTTGCTGGAATGTGCGTCTTAGTCGCAATGCAGTGAGACTTCACTGATTAATTTGATATGTAAGAATTGTACATGTGTGTGCAGCAGAGTTTGAATCTGTATACGAAGTGCTACTATGCAGTGTTCGTGGCTTTGTTTCACACAAAGTTCCTTTGTTCCCCACATCCAGTCTGCCTCAAAATCATGTGACATACATCTAAGAAACATATCCAAAATACGCCCATACCTTACACAAGGCGCTGCAAACACTGTAACCCATGCTCTCATGATCTCCTGCATTGATTATTGCAATAGTCTCCTTACTGGTCTTCCTAAACATAGGCTCTCACCACTACAATCCATCTATAGATCCACTCTGTCAGTCCCTCCATTGGTTACCGGTATTCTACCGTATTCAATTATTGTCAGGAATCGACTTACCACAGCTGCATCTGTCCGTCGGTGCGGACTCCGTCCGGGGTCCCTACGTCTCGCTGTCGCTGGTCTCCCTGTCGCCGGATGCCAACCTGGGCCTAGGAACGCTCCTGTTGTCAGCGGGCATGCATGCACGCCGCGTTCCCGCCGGGCCGCGGCATGGGTGCCGCCATGACAGCTTTCCTCAGACTGCCGCATCAGCCAATCCAGAGCTTGGCCGCACCTCCTCGTTTCCCTTCCAGCCAATGCCTGCAGATCGGGGGGTATATCAGGAGCAGCAGGGTGAGTCAGTCCTTGTCCTGGACTTCGTGTCACTCCCGTGACCTGTGTGTCTGGCTCCGTTCTCCAGTTCCCCTGTGTTCCTGTTCTGCCTTCCAGTTTGAACCTGATTCACCGTGGAACCACAAGCACCAGCAACCCTGGTATCTCTGGTCAGGCTTCACACCTTTACCATCCACAGTGTGCTCCAGCCTCTGCAGTAGAGACTTTCCTCCAGGTGCATCTCGTTACCTACACCTGTTCATCAGCCTGCAAGCTGCCAGTGTTATCTCCAACTACACTGTGAACTTTAATGCTAGTCTCCTGCAACTGCTACCAGCCTTGCTATTTCCACCATCATCTCTGCTGGCTCCACAACCCAAGAACTATCGGTTCCCATACCGACACATCGATCCCCTGATCGATTGAACTCATTATACAAACTGCCATAGACTCTCAGCTTCCACACTGCTCATTCTCATTTGCATCGTTACTGTTATTATTTCTGCTGCCATATTGTTTCAACTTATTGTTTAATAAAACCACTATGCGCACATGTGCAGGAATCCAATCCGGCCTCCTCACTTCCTCCACATTACTACCACTGACCCACTAGCGCCCCCTCTGGGAACACAAACTAAACAGAACCTGACAATTATAAATTATATTACTTACATACAAGGCTATTGACCATACTACACCAACATACATAACCTCTCTGCTCTTCACAAGATCTGCGTCTCTCATTCACGCACGTTATTTGCTCCCATTCAAAATTACAGGACGTTTCCCGGGCTACATACACTCTGTGGACTGCCCTCCCATGCACAATAAGACTCTACTCTAGCCCCCAAACCTTCAAGCGTTCCCTGAAAACTCACCTCTTCAGACAAGCCTATCAAATTCCAAACCCACCCACATAACCTTCAATGCCTCCCTATCTAATTCCATCCCCTCTGTGCAGTCCACACACAACCTCACATACTGTATGTGAGTGACCATATCATACAGGCCATTAAGAAGCTTTGCAATCTGGTGGACCATTATGCACTAGGTAGTGCCAATGCCTATTTCCCTATAGATTGTAAGCTTGCGAGTAGGGCCTTCCTACCTCTGTCTTATTACCCAGTTTTGTTCTATTACTGTTGTTCCAATTGTAAAGAGCAACGGAATATGCTGCGCTATGTAAGAAACTGTTAATTAAAAAATAATACAGATTCAGACTTGGTAGCACACAGATATACAAGTGTCCCATATATTAGTGCAGTCTTCTGAAGCAGTTTGGTAGCATTGCAATTAAGGTGCACATTTGAGTTATACCACTCATCGCGGCTTACTTATTCCACATGGCTTATTAAGGCTAGGTGTATGAAGACACATCTGTATTTACTCTTCACCTGAATTGAATGTATTTTTTATTTTTGGAAATTCTGTATGTTATATGGTCCTACTAGACTTATCTGGCTTATTTAACATGAAGAAGTATTTATTAAATATACATGAGGTTTGCATGTTTAATTAGTGCTAGATAATTGCCTTTGAATTTGTGAAAGCTACTGGCATGTGAATGTTACTTTTAATATTTACTTATTTATAAATGTTTATGTTTAGTCACTCACCCTTTCAGGGGGTGTGGTGCAATATGTTGGCATTCACAATGTCAAATATTGACATGCATAATGTCACCATTGCCAGAATGTTGACGTCTTCAGCTGATTTTAAGCCAAACCCTAATACTACGTGGACTGTCGACATTCTGCCTGCCTACATTCAGGCTGTTGACATGATGGCCACGTTTACATAATGACTGCATACCCTTCCACGTACATGCGTCAAAACACTACAGCTGTAGATTGGAAATTGCAATATCTGAACTAATGTAAGAAGATATAAGTGCATAAATTCAATTAGCCATTATACAGACTATAAGAAGCAAGCCTATGTTGTGGCCAATTCTCAATGAAAACAGCCATCGTTTTATTGTAAGTGGTGTAGTGTCTAGTGATTAAAGCAACACAACTATGTTTTATTCATTTGTATTTTTTTGTGATTTTTCCAGACATGCTTTGTAAAAATTCATAAGTGGTATGTGGAGGTGCTCCTTTACCTTTCCAATACAACAAAACTGACAGGTTTTAATAGGGAGATGTTGCCCATAGCAACAAGTTAGATTTACTTATTCATCTAGAACCTTCTAGAAGATATTAGCTAGAATCTGGTTGCTATAGGCAATATCTCCACTTCTATGAACCAGCACTTTAGTAAATAGTGTTTCCGTTAGCAGGACAGGGTGCTGAGGAGCAGGCACGGTATCCAGGAGCACGCCCTAAAAGGTGCCGTGACCGGCAAGGGAGTGGGTTGTGGCCTTCTTCCCTCTTGGGTGTTGTGCCCAGCATGTATGGTAATGTTGGGCTTTCCCAAAGCTTTCCCCAGACTGAATAGGTGCCATGCATATGCCCACAGCATCTATTTACCAGCGATGGTTGCTACACCGCAACTTTTCCCATCTGTGGGACACTGCGGCCCGTGGGTGGTGACAGATGAGGGCAGACTGTGCCAGCAAGGTGCCCTCAGGAGGGCTGGAACATCCTAGCATGAACACTAGTATATATACCCCTTGCAGCTTCTGTGTCAGGTCCTCTTTACAAAATGGACAAAATGTAACCAGTATGCTCATTGTATAACTTCCAACTTTTCACTTTGAGATTCCCAGACAGGGGCATGATCTGGTGCTGTGGCCAAACCCACAGTAGGGTTACAACCATTTTGTTTGTTGGCGTTTAGGACATTGTCTTACCACTTTAATAAAGAATCCTTCATGCCCCTTTATATGCCTTAGAGCCCCCTCCTGCCCCTTTTATAAACCTAAGATCCCATTCAGGAATGTCATATGTCGGCCTAGAGCCCTCTTATGCCTCTATATATGCCTCCGAATTCTATAATCCTTTTTATATGCCAGCCTCGGTGCCCCCTCAGCAATGTTCCTTCATACAGATGTGTCCTCTTACATCCTTGCTGCAGTCACGCTAAACAGCCCTTGAAGTCGCGCCATGCTGTGGTGAGACTCAGTAGCGCTGAGTGTCTTTTTTTTGCATTTTTTTACGTGAAAATACATTTTAGACGCACAGTAATGTAATAGGACGCACAAGCAGCTTATGCTATTAAAATGATATGCAGCATGCCTATTTTCTGTGTAATTGCGGCTCCATCTGCATCCGAAATGCCACGTTACAGTGTCTTACATAAAAAGTATTCTGTAGGCAAATACAGTCGCAGTCACACACACAGAATATAGGCATGCTTCATATCATTTTAATCAGCAGAAGCTGCTTGTGCATCCTATTACATTACTGTACGTCCAAGACACATTTTCACGGAAAAAAATGCAAAACAAGAAAGACGCTTGGCACTACCGAGTCATACAGCACTCATGCATATGTGTAACGCGACTTGTAGTGCACAAAGCAAACATGTAAGAGGACACATCTGTATGCCCACCTCAGAGCCCCCTTAATCTACACCTCTTTATATGCCAGCCGTAGCTTCCTCCCCCTCCCCCCCCGTCCATGCCCTTTTGTATACCAGCCTCAGTGCCCCCTCAATCCATGTTACTTTATATGCCAACCTTAGTGCACCTAAATCATACCCCTTTATATGCCAGCATCAGAGCCCTCCTAGCTATGTCCCTTTAAATGTCAGCCTCAAAGCCCTCTAAGTTATGCAATGCTCCTTTAAATGTCAGCTTTAAAGCCCTTTAAGCTATGCAATGCCCCTATATATGCCTAAAGGCCCCCATCCACTAGTGCGATATGGACTCTTCTTATGCGATTGAGACGGATTGCATGAAAAGTGTTACATTGCATGTCCTTTTCTTGCGATTGCGATGCGAGGCACGTTCACGTGCACCTCGCATTACAGTCGCAGATCACCACGGGCTGACTATTATATTTATCTCAATCGCACAGAAATAGGTGCACATCGCAGTGCATTTGTACACCTGCGATCCGGTCTCATGCGATTGCTCGGAGGAGTCACTTGACTGGCACTTTGGACACTCCCATACACATGCCCAGCAGCAGCAGTGCCACCAGCAGCAGATCTGTACAGTACACTGATTTTATTTCTTCTTCAAATCGGATTGCAAGCGAGTACCAGCACCCAGCTGCCAAGTATTGTTTGTAAACACTGTCCACCACTGTTTAAATCACTGTACACTGCCCACCTCCACCCAAATCCCCCAACATGTGCATCTGTTTATGTGTCCCAGCTTCTCCTAAAGTGTTTATAGAACCTGTTGGTGCCCATCCTCATTACCTACACTGTACCCCTATTGTGGCCCACATTGCTACTCAGCAGGTATATAAACCAGCCTCGCTAGTCACAGAGCAGAGTGTGCCCAGAGTTAAAAATGGCTGCTGTTTACATATGCTAATTTTAGCCCATCCCATCAGATCAATCATATGTGAAATTGCTGGAAAAAATGTCCTTTGAGATATATTGCATGAGATGGATAGCAGTGCGTTAAGTCGCATGAGATCAATCACATGTAAAAAATAAACTCAAGTAGCAAATCGCAATCCCGGGACACTTCCGGACAGATTGTAGGAAAAAAGAATCCAACTCCTTGCTGAGATAAAACTCGCTAGTGGATGGGGGCCTAAGTCTTCAGAGTCCCTCATTCTAGCCTGGGACTGTCATCACTGAAGGTCTTGTCCATACCAAATTGTCAAGCTCCATTCGTCATCCACTGAATGTGCACAGTGACGCCCACGGCCTGAATGATTACTCGGAGGTGGAGTAAAAGCAGCACAGAAGGGAGGGCCAGCCTTAATGCTCTGACATTGATATCATAGGAGCTACACCAAGTGAGTTTTCTGGTCCCTATCATTTCAGTATAAGCAACCCTCCAGACTCTGAACGGAGCTGTTCGTTTCCAGACTGCATTGAGGAATTCCGGATAGGTGGTAAACCTACAGCACCAGGGCCATCTTAACGTATAGGCATTTTAGGCAGGTGCCCAGGGCCCCACGATTCTAAGGGTCTTTGAGCAGGGCTGGGCTGCGCCAGGTGGCATGTGCCTTCCAGACATGTTCCTTCAGAGCTTCTTGGGAGACAGGTAGAGAATGCTACCCACATAAACTGTAAATGACACACAGTCATAGTGGGCAGGCAGCATTCTCTACCTGCCTCTCAGCCTTCAGCCAGACAGTGAATGGCCACCAGTATGCAGATTGGTGGATGGTAGGGGCTATGCACCAATCAGAGTGCTGACAGCTATTTGCTGCATGAAAGCATATGTAGAGACTTCATGTGACCACAGGTGGGGTAAATTATGATTTTTTTAAATCCTTTATGCCCTTGATTGGGCGGGTACGGGTGCCAGCGCATTGCTTTTCCTTTCCCAGGGCCTACAATGCTGTTAAGATGGCCCTGTACAGCAATGGATCCATGCCTGTGTTGATGTGTTGCTTTCTGGTATAGAGTGTGGCCATGAAGCAGGGAGAAGCAGCAGTTGCTGCCCAAACTGTTCAGTATAGTATGTGAGTAAATTGATACTGCTTTCACATTGCAAAAACAGGTTACACCAGGGACTTCTACACGGGTCTTTCCAGGGTGCGACCTGCTTGAGACCCCTTTTAAACTGGAGGCACCAACCCAGCAAATTGCCAGGTTGGTGAGTTGTGCGGAGTCTGTGCCTGGAGATCAGATCATCTCCAAGCGCTGCCTGTCTCTATAGCACTGCCCCTCTCCCTTTAGTGTGAATAGGTGCCGGGTCGCATGGACACGGCAACCTGTTCACACTGCATATTTCAACCAGTGCCAGATTAAGGTCCGCATGGGCCTGGAGCTGACATTTTTGAAAGGCCTGTTGTGTTCTGCCGCAGGGGGGGTGGAGGGTGTAATGGGGGGCTACTGATATGGGTGCGGGACCAATCCTGTATTTAAATATATATGTACAGTATGTGTGTGTGTGTTTGAAAAATAGAAAAATGTCTCTCTCCCTCTCTCTCTCTCTCTCTCTCTCTCTCTCTCTCTCTATATATATATATATATATATATATATATATATATATACATATCTATAGCAAGAAAGAGAGAGAGATATAAAGGAGAAAGTCACTGGGGGATATTCAATTGATTTTTGTGCGCTTATAAGTAATTGTCTCCTGACGGAACTATTCAGTTGCCGTTATGGCAGCATGCCCAATAGATTAGATGGGTTTAGTCACTTTATGCAGCTAAACCCAGTGCATTTGGACGTGATAAGTAATGGACGCCAGCGACACTCACTTCCGTTTGCAATACAATTGAATAGCTCTGACGGGCAGCCATTACTTATGGACACACCAGAAACAATTGGACTCCCCACACTATGTCCAAGGACACAGTGTATCTCATCTAGAATATATGTATGCATGTGTATGCGCATTTTATATATATATATATATATATATATATTAAATAAAAGGTAACCTTTTATGCGCTGTACCATAAGTCTCAAACCACTGAGAAATACCTTCTGTCAGATAAGGTATATGGGATAAATATAAAAGAAAAAGGATTCTAGTGGGAGCCAATTTGCCTTTAGGATAATTTTAAAAATTATTTATTCATGTACATACTGGCATTTACAACTTAAACATCCATCTAATAAGTACAAATTACTAAAAATTCTATATAATAGTATAACAATTCTATGTATAAAAATCTTTCAATTTAAGAGGGGATTTCACAGTCAGGTGATCACAATCAGAATTTTGAAGGGATATATCTCCAACCAGAAGTTTGTGGTGAAGGCTTTTTTGTCCAAAATCACGAAACCCAACGCGTTTCGTCCGTTAGGACTTCATCAGGGGTTAACAATCAATTTTTTTGATAGATTGGATTACCAATGGTTTGGACAGGTTAGAGCTCAATATTATATCCAATCTCAAGTACGTTTTCAATTTATTTGGTATCTAAATGGATTTCATCATAATAAAGAATGACATTTTAGGTCGAAATTAGTTGAAGTTACATTCCCTAATTTTATCAGGGATATTGAAAACTTTATAGTCCACCACGACTTCAATAGGTTTCACCAAGTGATTTTACTAGATGCCCAATCCTGAATAATGTAGTACCTTTTTAATGGGACATAACAACCTCACAGGATCACCACGCGGTGATCTTCAACTAATTTCGACCTAAAATGTCATTCTTTATTATGATGAAATCCATTTAGATACCAAATAAATTGAAAACGTACTTGAGATTGGATATAATATTGAGCTCTAACCTGTCCAAACCATTGGTAATCCAATCTATCAAAAAAATTGATTGTTAACCCCTGATGAAGTCCTAACGGACGAAACGCGTTGGGTTTCGTGATTTTGGACAAAAAAGCCTTCACCACAAACTTCTGGTTGGAGATATATCCCTTCAAAATTCTGATTGTGATCACCTGACTGTGAAATCCCCTCTTAAATTGAAAGATTTTTATACATAGAATTGTTATACTATTATATAGAATTTTTAGTAATTTGTACTTATTAGATGGATGTTTAAGTTGTAAATGCCAGTATGTACATGAATAAATAATTTTTAAAATTATCCTAAAGGCAAATTGGCTCCCACTAGAATCCTTTTTCTTTTATATATATATATATATATATATATATATATATATATAAAATCAATCAAGAAAGGGCACTCCATAGTGCATGATTCTGTTTTTATCAAATAAATTCATTTCTACAGCTTTCCACACACAATTGTCAGAAACCGTACCATGACAGGCGGAAGTCTTGGATGACGAAATGCATAGGGCGTGGCCTAGCACGAAGGACTACTGCGAGGTGGTGAGGTTTCTTCCAGATGCGGTGAAGTCCCCACTGGTGTTTCTATAATGGGTGCAGTGTGTGCGGTGCACACGGGCCTCTGAGTCCAGGGGGGGCCACACCGCACCCATTTTTTTAATACTTACCGCTCCGGAATCCCGCACCGACATCACCGGCGCTGTTAAAACCCTGTGAAAATGGTGCAGCAGCCATTTTTATGGAGTTATGCACATGCGCAGTACAGAAATCTCTGGGAAAATAACCGCCACACCATTTTCCCTGAGATCTTCGCATGCACAGCGGAGTGTGAGCCCTCTAGACTCTACAGCGCTCCTGCAGAGAGGAGGGGGCCTGTATGGAGGAGGCAGCACACGGACCGCCTCCTCTCTTAAAGAACCCCTGGAAGTCCCTCTTACTTTCTATTCAAACGCTATACGTACGGTGGTTGATACCGCCTGTTATGGTATGATTTCTGACAATTGTGTGTGAAAAGCTGTAGAAATAAATGTATTTTATAAAAACAGAATCATGCATTATGGGCGCCCTTTCTTTGATTGATTTCAGATACTTTACCTACTGTGGCTGTTGGTCTATTAAAGGAGCTGCTGATCCATTGGATTAAAAGTGCAAGGAGACTATTTTGAAATCCCCTTGATAGAGTGGATAGTCTACTATTAAAACAGCTGGGAATGCTGGGACTTATTGTTCCACGGAGAAATTTGTGAGACAGACTGATAGATTGCACAATTAACTGTGTTTAATAAATATATATATATATATATATATATATATATATATATATATATAAATACCGTAAAATCCACATTCCAGACTTGATAAGATCAACGATGGGGTGCTCCACAAAGGCCCATAGGCCAGTATATAGAAATTTGGGTATGCAGGCACTCACCAGTAAATTCCAACAGGTATTTATTAATAACTCACAGAGACATAAAGACGGTGTGTCACCGTCTTTATGTCTCTGTGAGTTATTAATAAATACCTGTTGGAATTTACTGGTGAGTGCCTGCATACCCAAATTTCTATATAATATATATAATATATATATATATATATATATATATATATAGATATAGATATATATATATATAGATATATATATAGATATATATATATATATATATATATATATATATATATATATATATATATATATATATATATAGAGGAGTGAAATAAATAGCGGCACTCAGGGACTTCAGACGTGAAAAACTATTAAAAATATCACATTACAAAAGCCAATGTTTTGGGGCGTGTAGCCCCTTTGTCAAGGTGTGATCCCAAAAGGGCTTACGTGCTCCGAAACATTGGTTTTTGTAATGTGATATCTTTAATACAGTTTTTCACGTCTGAAGTCCCTGAGTGCTGCTGTTTATTTCAGTCCTGTATCTCACTATTTACGGAGGTCACCGGGGCCGAGTACCAACCAGTAAGAGAGATATATATATATATATATATATATATATATATATATATTGAGTATCCCTTATCCAAAATGCTCGGGACCAGAGCAATTTTGGATATGGGATTTTTCCGTATTTTGGAATAATTGCATACCATAATGAGATATTATGGTGATGGGACCTAAATCTAAGCACAGAATGCATTTATGTTACATATACACCTTATACACACTGCCTGAAGGTAAGTTTAGCCAATATATTTTATAACTTTGTGCATTAAACAAAGTGTGTCTACATTCACACAATTCATTTATGTTTCATATACATCTTAAACCAGGGACGTGCAGTCAGGGTAGGCAGGGGAGGCAGTGCCTCCCCTGTCATTAATGATTAAAATATTATAAAGAAGATACTTATGACACATATTCTGTGTCATGAGTATCTGCTTTATATTATCCTAATCATTACTATTGTGTAAAATGGGGTTGGGAGGCACCGATCGTGGTGCCTCCCTGTCAGATAGGGAAAGGTATGGAGAGCGGGGGGGCGGGCACGGGCGGGGCCTAGCAATGGGCATTAAAAGCCCATTGAAATAACATGGGAAAGCGGCACCATTAGTGGTGCCGCTTTCACACAGGGACGTGCTTTCAACCTATGAAAGCACGTCCCATGTCAGTCTGGCCACAGTGATTGGCCAGCGGATCTGTCACTGGATCCGCTGTCAATCACTGTTGTGGGCGCGGCGGAGGTACGGGTGTCGGCGGAGGTGCTGGCGGCGGAGGTGCGGGTGTCGGCGGAGGTGCTGGCGGCGATAGGCGGCGGAGGTGCGGGCGACGGAGGTGCAGAGTTTGGGCAGCGGAGCGGTACCAATTTCAAAAATGGCGCCATAGCGTCATTTTTGAAATTCAAGATGGCCGCCGCGAGCCAATCACGGCTTGCCGCGTCATCGCCCCGTCCCCTCCGGCTGACTTATATAAGTCAGCGCGAGGGAGCGGCTGTCAGTCCGACGGCGGAGGAGGAGCGGAGAAGAGCTCCTGAAGGCAGAAGACGTCTGAAGTCCTGGATGGGCGGCGGCTATGCAAAAGATCTTAGCAGCCGCCGCCCACCAGGTGAAGATGCTGAAAGCCCTGGGGAAGGTGGCGGCCATGCAAAAGAGCTTAATGGCCGCCGCCTCCCAGGTGAAGATGCCGGAGGAAGACGCTGGAAGCCCTGGGGAGGTGGCGCCCCTCCCAGGTGAAGACGCCGGAAGCCCTGGGGAGGCGGCGGCCATGCAAAAGAGCTTAAAGGCCGCCGCCCCCAGGTTAAGACCCTGTCAAATAAACTTTTTTTTTTTTAAAGAGACTGGTGTTTTTATTTTTATATTTTCTTTACAGGTGGAGAACAGGTGCCAGTAGGCCATTTATGTCCGGGCATGCTGGCACTTGTGGTTCTCCAAGTGCCGGCATGCTGGGGCAGGCTTGCTGGGACCTGTAGGGCACCTGTCAAGAACAATATTAACAATGAACCCCCGCACCCACCGCCACCAGGGGTGCGGGGCATAGCACTGGGCTATCAGCCCAGTGCTGGTTGTTGCTCGGGAGAGGGACCCCATTTTCATTTTTTGGGGTCCCCACTTCCGAGGAATTCCAGCCCTGGGCTGACTGGTTTTGGGGGGGCAGATTAATGTTATGGCAGGGGGACCCCCATACCGAGTGCCTCCTCTGCTATGGCATTACCCCCCCCCCCTCCCCCCCTGGCTGGTTCTGCCCGGTGCTGGTTTCACGAATGTGTGTGAGGGGGGGGGGGGGGGGCTACACTTTTTTTTTTTTTTTACCCCACTCTATGGGGGGTGGGGGGGTGGCTGCTTGTGCCTCCCCAGCCACCGACCTCACCGCACGCCACTGCCTTAAACACACAGCCTGAAGGTCATTTAATACAATATTTTTAATAACTTTGAGTATTAAACAAAGTTTGTGTACATTGAACCATCAAAAAACAAAGGTTTCACTATCTCACTCTCACTCAAAAAACTCCGTATTTCGGACATGGGATACTCAACCTGTGTGTGTGTGTGTGTGTATATATATATATGTATATATATATATATATATATATATATATATATATAGGGGCATGGTCTTGTGACGTGGCCTTTTCCCTCCGATCCGGTCCTTCCAATGGTTTGCTCTGATTGTGTCTAGGTGCACTGAAACTGGAGAACACCTGAAAGCGCGTGGTGCAGGTCCCGTACAGCAGACGGACCGATAGTGATAGCTGCTAATCTGAGGATTTGTGTATAAAGTCAACACCTGCTTGACTTGTCTGAGATATATATCTTTTTTAATTAAGTAAACTGTGTTGAACTATGATTCCTATATATATATATATATATATATATATATATATATATATATATATGTGTGACTGTGTGTGTGTGTGTGAGATACGGGAGACTGGCGGCCAAATCACTGACAGACTTACCGATAGTGAGAATCCTGACAGGGTCCTGATAAGTATATTCACCTTCACCTCAAACCTCCCTAACCCTACCTGGTGGGGCCTAAACCTACCCCCCTCTCCGCACACCCTAATCACATGGGAGGATAACTATTTAAAATAGTGGAAGAGGACGCATCCACAGTGTAAAAAGTTTTATTCGACAAACATACACGTGCAAAAGACAATACTGTATGTAGGATGTGCTCATACCAAGGTTATAACAATGTGAGCTTAACATGATATTGTTAAAATATTCCACCGGCAACACCGAACATCCCCGTCATCCCCTATGTATGAGTACATCCTACATACAGTATTGTCTTTTGCACTTGTGTGTTTGTCAAATAAAACTGTTCACACTGTGGATGCGTCCTCTTCCACTATTTTAAAATCATTATACCGATATATTTATACAGATAAAAAAAATTTTTTTAATATATATATATATATATATATATATATATATATATATGTGTGTATATATATATATATATATATATATATATAATTAGTGCCTCAGTCATAATTCAGTATTATATAGTTTGTGCAGGAGCCATGCTGGCAGCCAAAAGGACTGACACCTCACCTCACCTCACATGGGGATCAGTGACTAGCCAGTCTGCCATGTCCAGGCTACCTTCACGGAACAGCTTGCGCTCACCGGCACAGTGGCGCTGCACTTGCTTCCTGGTGCGATGGTGGATGGGCGTCCTGACCTCACGTGGCTTAGAGGAGGAGTCGCGAGGCGTCATTGTGTATGCGAAGCAGGGAGGGCTAGTGAAGCCTTCCGCTGCGCCGGCAGGTGTATAAAGGATTTGCCTGCCTTAGTACACTGATGCCAGAGGGGGGAGGGGGGGTTTGTAGCCTACTGCATGGGTCCGGGGGACCTCGAGCGATTGGGCAGGCTGCTGTAGCAGGAAAATATTTTTTCCCCCTGTCTGCAGAGGATGCTATGGGCCTATTTTAATGGGGGGCCTGGAGCTGCAGCTCCATCCGCCCCATTGTTAATCCGGCCCTGATTTCAACCCAGGAAAACCCCTGCTTTATTCCCGGGTTGAAATACCGGGTCAGTCGACCCAAGAAATTGAAACATACCCCTTTCAAACCGCCCCTCGACCCACGTCGACCTGGCAATATACCGGGTTATTTGCTGAAGAACCTAACATGCAAATCATATCAGACAAAGAGCATCACCCGGGTATTTGGTGGGTTATAGTGGTTGGTTTTTCTTTGTTGCAACTTTGAATCTCTTGAACTTAATAATAACATAAAAGTTCCAGAAACTCATCTCTATCCAGAAACAAAATATTGGTTAAAATACTTGTGACCTGCTTTTTATTTTCAAATACTGTATATTTCTTGTTCATACATATGCTTTCTGTTTGGTGTTCTAGTAAATGGTTCATTTAACACGTCTTCGAGAAGCCAATGAAGTTGTATGTGTTTTATTAAATTGACACAAATCTGTTTAATATATTATTAACAAACTAAAGGTGTAAAATGAAAGACTTTGGTTTAGGTGCCATTGTGTGCTGGTAACACCTACAGCAAATGAATTTATTTCTTAAGTCAGACATTTTTCCATCACATTCACATGCAAAGTACCTTGGCTTAGATCCGCACAAGTCCTCGATATAATAGCACTGTTATAAAGAAGCATCAAACAATGCTCTCTTTTGTTTAAAAAGTCAGTGCTTAGATTCCTATTTGCAGTACAAAGTAACGGTGTGCAAAATAATACTTAACAAAATAGTCACCTATGTAACCTAACATACTGTACTGCACACAGTAGCTGTGACTTTTTAGCGGTGAAAACCTCAACACCATGTTCACATTCTTATGGGACTCGTAAGCTGGAGCAGACATACAGGAAAATAGCTTTTCTGGGTTACTTATTAAGCCAATTTATTCAAGATTGAATCTAATTGCTTGTCCACCGCATGTTTTCCATAGTAATTAGTGGTCAATTATACAGCAAGAATTGTGTTTTCACTGTGTGAAAGTGATCAGTCCTGAATGACTAGAGCGCATACAGTACCTGCTAGTGCTTGAACAATACAGCCGGGAGACAGAATGCTATACACTAATCATAAGCTAACTGAAAAGCTAGCCACGTACTCTATCTGCAGCAGACTGTGGGATTGATGTAGAGTTTAATGCATTTTCCACCATAAACGTAAGTGCAAAAAAGGGCCTGAAAAAACCCCATGTATTTTACACAGTGTGCTGAGTCAGATGCATCCAGCTCTGTGAGGGTAGCGTACACATCAGGAGAAAACAGTAGTATATGCGCCAGTATTCTATGTCAAGAGAAGTAGTAGTATATGAGCCAGATTGATGCTAGAATTAAACTGTATTATATGCGCCATGTTTATGTCAGGAGAACACAGTATATGGACCAGTTTTAAATCAAGAGGCAATGATTGTAAATGAGCCATATTGATGTGCCATGTTTATATAAGGGGAAGCAATAGTATGCGTGCCATTGTTTACTTCAGAAGGAAAAATTACTATATGAGCCAGATGGATGCAAGAATATAATGGTAGTTCATGCTAAAACAAAACTGGAAAATATGCGCTTGGTTTGTACCAGGAGATACTTGATGAAGTTATAGGGGAATTCAATTAGTCACTGCAAATTACTGCGGCTAATTGCACTGCTCATCCCCCCCGTGGGTCTATTCAATTAACCCTGAAAGCTGGCAGTATCGGGTTTTTGTTTTTTACCTGCCCGGAGGCAGGACAAAGTAATCCTCGATAACTGAGCACTTTTCGTGACTGCGATTGCAAAACACATGGGTCTAGAAACTTATTCTGGATCATGTGTGTTTTCACAAAAATTTTTATTTTTTTTCCCACGTGGTACAAATTGGGGGTAATTGAATTACACACACAAATTGTGGAAAGTCCTGTTTTTAATGCACATAATTTTAGGGGGAGTAATTTGAAAATCAAAGCTCTTTTGTTGTCATACAGGCTGCAGCAGCCGCAACATACTTAGCTACTCACGGGAGACTTCCATGGGCAGGAGGTGGACCCAGTATGACACGGCTCTATGAATATTGCATCATTTTAGCCACATCCCCTCTTCTTAGATGTGCTGTCACCCACATTTTTCCACAAGGGGGAGGAGCCTAAGGATGTGAATAGTTGTTATTATCCTTTATTTATATGGCGCCACAAGGAATCCTCAGCTCCCACTCATGAGAGTGCATTGAGGGGCTAAATCTACATGCAGATGGAAAGTAAGACTTCTTGTGCACCTACACAATATGAGAATGTGTATTATCTAAGAATAGACACGTATGTCCAACTCTCTTTCAGGACATTTGGGAATTCTGGGCCTGATTCATGTTCTGACGCTCTTGCGGCGCATGCAGCACAGTACCAATGTTTGGTACCGACCCTTATTGCACGTGCAGTATGGACCTACCTAGTCGGATGGAGAAAGGCAGCAGACATTCAGCCGTATGGGGGTGGGGAGGGGACGGAGACGCCCTCCATTTCCCAAAATGGTTGCATGTCGCTGCCGTAGTTGGGGGGTGATGGGGCCAGGATCTCCGTTCTAAGATGAAGATTTCCTGGCTTCTTGGCAGTTGATACGGTGGCCGGCCTGTGCGACCCCATGGAGACAGCAGCAATAGTAACTCCAGCCACATCTGCATCAGGCCTACTGTGCAGAGCACGTCAGAATCCTTTTGACATTTGGATCCTTGCCACTTATGGGACATGGTACACAAAAGTTATTTGAGGTACAGTTTGTCACACTTCTTGTTTTACATCTTTCCTTGGGTGTTAGCCACTTTAGTCTATTTATCTGTTTCATTTAATGTTTTACATTTGATGTTTGATTTTTTGGAAGGGAAAATGTTTTTTATACCTATCAGGAGTTTTATTAATGGCAGAGGATTTATGGCACTCATTGAGCACTTATAAGTGTTGACTTGCTGTGTTTCTATTTTAAATGAAAACAAAAGTGTAAGGGTAGATGTTTGGGAGTCTTGCCTGCGCATGCTGGTAACAGTTGACTTTTATTCTTTGCTTTTGTGGCATGAATTAATAGGCATCTAGCAAACAATGTAATTGAGCCATGGCTGTTTTACAAGAAAGAAACATGTTATTCAGTTTATGTTCACAGAGTGTTGAACAGATTCCTTTCATGAAATGTGTTTTTCTCACTCTATTACCTCTGCTTGAAAAATGTTTTTCACTTGTGTTTTGTATGTACTTTATAAGGACATTGACATGTTACTTTGTGTCTGGTCATTCTTCATAAGAATCTTGTCCATGTTTTCCTAATATTTGTTTGGCATACCAAAAGGCAACCAAGATGGACAGAAAGAAAAGTGTATGTACTATGTAAGTCTTTGATGAGGGTTATGCGAATAGTGCTGCCACCGTTTTGAGTGTCAAACCCATCCCACCACCAATCCATATTGATTTTCTGACTATGTCAACATTATGGTATTGACATTCTGATATATATATATATATATATATATATATATATATATATGTAAAAAATAGAAGAAATCAGCGTCTAATAATGCCTAGAAAATGACGGTGGGGACATAGAATGAAATTTTGTGAAAAAAATGGGACAAACACTTATCTCAGATAGGAATCTTCGGTCCTCAGACCAATATCATCACAGTAATATGCAAAAGAGAAAAAGAAACAACCAATAGTGTGTACCGTTTAAACCTATATGTACTTATAGCATTTTTCTACTTAGTGAGTGTTAATTGGAAATGCTCCCAGAATATCACACTCCACAATAGCGTAGTAAAAAGATAATTTTTCACATTTAATTAAGTACATAAAATATATCCACGGTTTAAAACGAGCAGGTTTCGCACGTACAAGAAACAAATGATATAGAAGCTTATCTGTCCATAAAAATAGGGTCCAGGATATCTCCCTTCACATTTACTTTAGTACATAAATTAAACCACGGTTTAAAATGAGCAGGTATCACACGTACAAGAAACAATTGATATAAAAGCTTATCTGTCCATCAAAAGAGGGTCCAGGGTAACTCCCGACGCGTTTCGTCCCAATGCAAACGACTTGATCATGATGAAGTCCTTTGCATTGGGTAGAACACTTAAATTGCACTGGCCCCTGGCTGCAATGGCACGTGTTGGGGGGACTGTAGTGACATATGAGGGTGGCCTGGAGTGACACAGGAGTGTTCTGGAAAGAGAGACACAATGGGGAGCTGACTGTAGTAAACAGGAGGGTGCTGGCTGGAGTGACACAGGAATGTGCTGGCAGGAGTGACATATGGAGGAGCTGGCTGAAGTGACACAGGAGGAGCGGAAGTGTATTATGTGAATCCGGCTTTTTTAAAATATTTTTTATGGATTTTCTTTTTCAAAATATTTTATATGGATCTGGTTCTTAACTATATCTTATGTTGGATCTGGCTTTTCCAATGTAATTTATACCAGGGGCGTGGCCTAGCTGGCACAAAGCCACACACCACTTTTGCACGCGCGATGTCGGCTCTTTGACGTATCTAACAAGATTTTTTGGCTCTTTGTCACTGACTGATTGACCACCCCTGGTATAATAGGTCGACACATGAAAAGGTCGTCAAAAGTGTTATGTTTTTTGGGTATCAATTTTATAGGGTTCAGCACATGAAACCCCAATTAGTGTACCGCTTCGCTCGCCATTCTTCAGATAAGATTACTGTTCTTATTTGTAGTACACGTGGATGGTAAAGTATGAAAATGTAGAGAAAAATGCAAAAAAAAAAAAGTGTAGATTTTTTGACCATGTCAACCTATTGACTGTCGACCGATGGGCTGGATACATTCCTGTGCACAGCTATTGTTACCGCACTGGTGCTTTGTACACACCAAATCTATGAAGGAGTCTTAAATGTTGTCCAAGTAATTAAAGCTCTTGTGCAAGATATTTTAGCAGATTTGTTTTGGTTACTTCAAGGTTAAAACAGTAGACGTACGGAAACAGAGGCCCCCCTCCCTATTAGTCGAGTCATTGATAAAGTATGGTACTTAGTAAACATGGAAAAGATTACTGCATATCCATAATAGATCATTCCAGTTTCTACTGATGTGGGACCTGTGGTTCAAATCTCAAACCCCTGTATGTAGTTCACGCTCTGCTAGATGTTCTCTGACGCTCCTTCTATGACCTTTGTAATCTCCTGACCTTTCGCACTGACATGAGGTCGTTCTTTATAGTACCTTATTGTGTGTCTCTGCTACCATCTTCAACCTAGCATTGGCTTTGCGAGTTGTATTCATTTGGTATGGAGACGCACCGGCGGACCCGTCACCTCTGCCTCTTTTCCCTCTATGTTGTACCTGCCTCTTCTTTCCCTCCTCTCTTCTCCTCTTACCTCTTCTTCACCCTTACGTTCTCTACTTGTACAATAGAAAATTCTAGACTTTTATTTGGTTCCTCTAAAAATGTCTTGCTCATGTTACTCACAGTGCCAATCTCTTAATTTCTTTTATTATCAGTGTATTGTCTTCCACTCTGGGAACCCTGTGATTTCTTTACTTAGGTTATATTTTTGTTCTATACATATTGTAGTTTAATGAATATGTTCTCTCCACTTTGTGGGGGGACACTGTTGTCTTTTATAACCTGAAAAATTAAACATTTAAAAAACAACAAAAAAACAACAACCAGTAGACGTACTGTCAGCATAGTGTTCTATACAAGTCTAGATTAGTTTCAGGAAGAGAAGGTCATAACCAATGAGATGCTGCTTTCTACAGCACTTAATGTTGCGCTTCCTTTTTTTAAAATACTTTTTGCTGAAAGTATGATGCAGTTGTACAATCCCTCTAAAAATATATATATGTAAGGTATGTTCATGCTGTGCTGTGCTGATTTTATGTCTCTACTGTGTGATGTCATTGCAGTCCTCTTTTGGCTTCTGCTCCACAGTCCTTCAGAGGAAATCGTTATAAACCAATGAAAATGTGTTGCTACAAATAGGTGTATGAATTGACCATATCTGGATGAGTTCCGAAAACATGGACTCTGAGAAGATTAAAGCCCGTCTATACATGCTGCAATAGTGTAGCTGATATCGGGCAATTGGCTCAGTCACTCAGCCAAGATGATCATGACGCCTGATAATGATTCTATGGAAGTAAATCTGATCACTATCAGGCATGCTGGGAATTGCAGTAAGAAATTACTGCTATCGGCCTGTGTGTGCAGTTATTTTCTCTCTGCACAGTCAGGCTGCATTGAAACCTGAAGAGACCTGGCTTGTGCACCACATGGCTGGATTTCCCTACCTGTGAATGTGATCAGTCTGAACAATGATCCTGACACTAGGTTGAATGGCAGGGGTGGCTCGTGTGCTGCCACTTTATAACTGTATGCGCAGGATAAAACAAAGACAAGGGACTTGCAGACATGATAAATTGTACAGATGTGTCCTCATACATCATTGGTGCAGCCACAACAATGATGTATGAGGACACAAATGATAAACCCGGAAGTCCTATAATCACAAATGACCGCTCTTTTCGGAAGAGTTGACTATTGGGATTGTATTTGCAATAGTACATACGTGCTGGTGTTATTAATGCCGCTATGTATTTGGTAAGTGGCGGGATGTATCGCATCCTAAATGCGATGCATCATGCTTTCCACTCTGTGTGAGAAGACGTTTCTAAAATGATGTGCACGCAGATGCAACTCCTTTATTTCACACTAAATTTACCATAAGTCAGTGCCACAGTTCACCCAGTAAATGTTAAAGATATTGGCATAGGCCTATATACAATATTAGTTTGCATAGGATGTGTGCTGACTATATTGTCTTTTACATACCAAACTGCAGGCGGTCTTACAAATTTTAAAGAATCTAAATTGATTTAACATGATTCTATATCTTGAATTATGAATATATATCTATCTATTTATATATCTATCTATCTATATCTATCTCTATATATCTATCTCTATATATCTATCTCTATATATCTATCTCTATATATCTATCTCTATATATCTATCTCTATATATATATATATATATATGAATAAAGAACCGATATATATTATGCATACTTATATAAAACGAAATAATAAATACATATCAAATTCTCAAAAGGATTTAACCGGTCTCAATTATCTAGCTGGCTATTACCGTCTGTAATTTTCCATTGTAGTCTACAATTAACTCCCTAGTGTTAGGCTTAATAGAGGATGTCTGGTATGCAAAACTAATTTCACAAGACTAATTTCTTTATTTCCATATTTATTTATATTGGTGAATGTTGCTAGCTGTTTGTTTTTGTTGTTGTGTTTTTTAACTAGCCTAAACAGATTTTTTTGATATTAGGATTCTAACATATTCAAAATGAAACATTGTATATTTATTTCATCCTACAAATCTCATTGTGTCGCTACACTGTTTTGTTTTGTTTTTTTCCTTCAAGTTGTACATTTAGTAAATGCAGCAGATATTAGGGGTCATTCCGAGTTGATCGCTGGCTGCCGTTGTTCGCAGCCCAGCGATCAGGCTAAAAATCGGCATTTCTGTGCATGCGTATGCACCGCAACTACGCGCGACGTACGGGTACAAAGTCCTTTGTGGTTTTGCACAGGTTCTAGCGAAGTTTTCAGTCGCACTGACGGTCGCAAGAAGATTGACAGGGTGTCAACTGACCGTTTTCAGGGAGTGTTTGCAAAAACGCAGGTGTGTATGAAAAAACATAGGCGTGGCTGGGCGTTCGCTGGGCGGGTGTATGACGTCAAATCCGGACACGAATAGGCTGAAGTGATCGCAAGCGCTGAGTAGGTTCAGAGCTACTCAGAAACTGCACAAACTGTTTTTGCAGAGCTCGGCTGCACATGCGTTCGCACTTCTGCTAAGCTAAAATACACTCCCCAGTGGGCGGCGGAATAGCGTTTGCACGGCTGCTAAAACTAGCCAGCGAGCGATCAAACTGGGAATGAGGGCCATTGTAAGAAGATTCTAGCAGAGCCTCCCTATTAGTGTATGCTGTAAGTAGTTGCTTTTTGTGCTCCTGGAAAACTCCCTGTGATGACAATTTCCCTACATGCAGCTATTTTAATGGTGTAAAGTACATATGAAGGGAAAGATACAGCAGAGCAGATCTGTTTTATTGTTTTGTTAGCTTTAAGTATTTGTCCGTAATCGCTTGTTGGTATCTGTAATTTCAGTGCTCAAGATTATACACTAAAAGAAATAGGATCCTATATGTGAAATAGGTGAGACAGAGAGTGGAAAATAAAAAAATAAAAAATAATGGAGGATGGCTTCTGTGTGTATATTTTACATAATGTGGCAAAATAGTTAATGATATAATTAAATTATAATGGTATTGTTTAATTTTTCTTTCTGATTATGTTTAGAAACCGTTCCATTAACCTCTTTGCGCTGAGCCTTCTTTTGGGCTGGTCACATTCCAACATCAATAGCTGTAATTGTTTTGTGATACTTATTATACCATTTAAAAAAATAAAAAAAAAGGCTGCGTTTTCAGAAAACAGTTTGATGGTAATTATTATTTAATAGAAAGTGAAACACTTTTTGGTTCTCCCTAACAGCAAAGAGTAGTTCTACATCTACTGTATGTTGTTATAATCAAATCTGCAAAATGGTAATGCATGTTTTATTTTCTACTAGTTTGAATAAAATGCATAGGGGCGCAACACGAAAGGGCGCTAGTGAATACCACTCACAATTGTAAACCGTTATTAGCTGTCTCTGTAAAGAAACAGTAAGTTGAGCGCTGTCTATGTAACAGACACCAAGCACAGTAGAATTCTATGGGATAAGACCGCAAATATCACATTAACATATATATTTTAAATAGTGTATGTTTTTTTAATGTTTATGTATAAAGTATAACAAATTCTTCTGTGATTGGTGGCTGTTACATAGACAGCGCCCTACTTTCTGTTTCTTTGGCTATATGTAATAGCCTGCAAGCTGCCGGAGGTGCGAGACTTTGTGCGAGTCTGCCCGTATTTTTAAAGCACCAATCATTTATGAGGCAAAACCAGGTTTCTCCACTGCCAGACATGCTGAGAGAGAGACATATATGTCCCTTGGCAAATGGACATCTACAGATTGAAGCAGCTTCTGAGATATTAACTACCCTTAGGCCAGAATCGTACACCTCAATCGCACTGGAGCAATTCATGTTTGGCCATAAAGAAAAACATTGAAAAGGAAAAGTATAGCAATTCTTACTGCCGGTGGGGGGTATCCATCTATTGATGATAGTCACCCTTCATGCATAGATAAAAAAACATTATTTTTTTGTGAGCAAAAGAGCTTTTCATGCTTAATCAAATAACTGTCACAAGAATGCTTGAGACTCGAGAACTTCTTTTGGCACTCTTGTGAATTGCTGTTGTATACTGAAATTGTGATATCACGGTGCCAGTGCACATAGACTGACAGTTCTCATTGGTTGCTACGTTACCAAGGACCATGGAGCACTGATTTGTTCTTCAATGTAATACCCCAGGCTAGTTTAATAAACAGAAGTATCGGCTGAAAATAATTAGGCAGTCACAGCTGCCGTCACAGTTACCAACATAAGCCACCTACTCCAGGAATATTAACTACTGCAATGCAGAGTGTTTCATATCAGTGGACACAGCTGGAGGGTTGCACTGCTGCCTTCCAGTTGGTCACATCTAGATGTCTATCAGATAATGGCCGTGTATGTGCTCAGGCTGTTCAAAAAAACCACTGGAGTAGCGCTGTTAAAACTCTTCACCACCATTTTTTCCACACACGTCATACTTCAGAATTCACACAGGCTTCCCCCAACTGGCCAGACTGGTGGAAGATAATTTAAAAGAGAATGTACAAATTAATCCTTTGTTGCCTAGCTCAGTACTACAGGGGTAACACATGCAGCATACCAGCTTGCCAGCAGGAGTATGTTTTGTTTTTTGTACAATAACACATTTCTAATGAGAATAAGATGTGTCGCGGTCCATTTAGAACAATGGTTTATGTATTAATCTTTTATTATGCACTGAGAGTTATTACCTGATATTGTCATGTCTTGAGCAGGTAACATTCTGGCTCATTCTGCCACCTGATTCAAGCAAAGACAGCAGATATGTACAGTTTAAGTGTGGTCACTTACAATTGTTGAGATAAGACCAATGTGCATTCAATGTAAACTTGTAATATAGTGGCAACACTGGCAATTTTTTCTAAACACAAAGTCTACGTTTCCACAAAGTGTAATTGTCCACTTAGGACCTTATTCATAGATGGATGCAGATCGCTGCATAAGCAGCCAGATGCGTACTCACATGCTGGGGGCCGCCCAGCTGTTAGCACCAGGAGGAGCACATCCCGGCCGTTGCTTAGGAGCCGGGACGTCGTGCCTCCCGCTGACCCCCGCCCAGCACCTATCAACAGGTGGACGTTGGGCGCAATGTCTCCTGGTCCCCGACTGGTGCCTAGCAACAGACTGACGCCGGGTGCCGCTGCATTCCTAGGCAATGGGGACGCCAGAAGCAGACTGCATTCCCCGTTGCTTAGGGTCTGTCAGTACGTGCAGCAGGGCAGCTGCACTTCGTTATTTCATCAGGTTCGTGATTGGGCAATAGCCCATTTATATTCTCTTCCTGTGTACTCTCAAAACACTGGTGATAGTTCCTGCTCTAAGTGAGAACCTGTCCGCCTGTGAAACACCCGTGATTCTGAAACCCTGTCTGACTGATTTCCTGATCGGATCCAGCTAGCCTTGTGTTCAGGTTTTGTGAGGAACTCCACACACATTCTTGCCTTTGCATTTATTCATTATTTATACCATCCTGTGATTGTTGCATGTTTATACAGTCTTGTTGCTAATAACACCCTGTGCATTGTTGCATGTACATATTGATTGTGTTGAGATTATATTCCAACCTGTGCATTGTTGCACTCACGTGCATTCAGGTTATTTCTCTCTGCCTGTGTGTAGTTCAGCGGTATCTAGGTGGTGTTCAGTAAATGTCTCACCGTACCGCAATTTACTCCTACCCAGCCTCCCAATAGTCGCCAGGTCCATACATAAAACCTGGGGGCATCGGAGTACGGGGTGGACCTAATTCACCCTGGAAAGGCGGCTGCTATAGGATAAGTCTAGCATTGCAGGAGGCTAAAAGACTGCTGGGCAAGGGCAATTGCGTGAGTGTCACAAAGAACCACCAGGTAGCCGATAGCTCACTGTAGTCCACGTGACATCAGCATGAGTGACGGGCCACCTCCCAATGCGTCCGCAATTTCATTGTGGACACATCGAACTAAGGTTGACACCTGGCGCGCAGTTAGCCGGTCCGCCATAATTTTTTAAATAAAAGCGGCTGTGTGTGACATCACACACCCATCCTGAAAATGCTCCCGCCTGCCCCCCGTTCGGCCCGCCACGCCACCCAGTGCCCCATCCCCTACAAAAATTTATTTTGTGTGACTTTTGTGGGTTCATTCACAAATACACATGGTGGAAAGCATCACCGTCCATCCTGATACCATACTAGAACAATCCCCTTTACTAATTTATACTTAAACATTGAGGATTAGGAAATATTGCCATTATTTATGTATAGTGTAATGCAGGCATGTTCAAACTGCGGCCCTCCAGCTGTTGAGAAACTACACATCCCAGAATGCTCTGACAAAGCTTTAGCATTCACTGACAGCAAATCTGTGTTAGGGCATGCTGGGATATGTAGTTTCACAACAGCTGAAGGGCCGAAGTTTGGACATGCCTGGTGTAATGTTTTGTATGTTTTAGATTTCACTACTGGTCGAAGTGCACCTACAAATAATTTTAGTTCAACTCTTATTGTGAATGTAGGCCACGATCTGTGTCTCAGGGCACATGTAACACCTTCCCACCATGAACCCCCCCCCCCCCCTCCCCGCAACACATTTCTTTTGCAGAGTGAAATGTCTTCCTAAAATCACACCAGCTCCCTTCGAAATTCATAAATTATTATTTTTTTCTCTGTGATTTCATAATTGACATTCATGACAATTGCATTGATCGGTTTCACCGTGCAGATCATGCCACCTTCATTGGCAAATCTTGCTTGCCTGACTGCCAGACTGAACTTTTAGAAATTACTGTTACAGTATTACATTTTATTGTTACTGGTTTTATATGAGGAAGCATAACCCCCCCCCCCCCCCCCCCCAAATTACTCAACCATACTGTATACTGATGCTGTTTGCATGGCATTGCAGGATTCGGCTTTAACATAATGTGTTTTCTACCTCCACTATGAGAACAGTTTAATGTGTTTTCTATACCTCCACTATAAGGACAGTTTAATGTGTTTTCTATACCTCCACTATGGTTTAAGTGTGATGTACATAGCCTGGCATATGTTTTGTTCTTTCTTCTACAGGTATGAATTATTGACTATAGAAGCGAGATAAATAAGCCCTACTTATGCCTGCTGTACATTATGTAAACTTGTACAGCAAAGCGTTCTTGTTTGTTACTACCTTTCTCGTTCCCCAATTATAGTATAGCTTGATTCTCACCTTTTGATATGTTAATGTGTTGTCTCCCAGATTGGATAATTGAAGCGCTTTCCAGTAACTGTAAACTACCTGGACTCACTCTGTGCTGATGCTTTCCAATTGCAGCTGCTCTGCTGAAGCTTGCTAAGTGACCTTCACAGCTAGTGGATGAACACTTTTCTTGCTCAAGGGTGTTTTCAGCACTTTTTGATGTATATTTCCAGTTCCATTTAATCAGATCACTGTGTCATTGTGAACAGCAGGATCTGGTAATAACTTGTAGGAAAAGCTGATGCAGCCTAGCCTTCCAAAGCTCAACATGTGATGTACTTTCTAGAAGTGAAAGTGCAAACTTTGCGCAAATCTGACTGTAGTTATCTGCCTAGGTAAAGTATGAAAACATATTAATAATTGTGGTAATAGTGTACATTAGTAACAGCAAACCAAAAAATATATTTAATAAAATTCAACACTGATGTTATACCATACACAGCTTTATTAGGACTGCCTGCTGGTTAATGCAAATCTCTAATCAGCCAATAAGAAGGCAGCAGCTCAGTGCATGAACCCATGCAGGCATTGTAGAAGAGGTTCTTGTTGTGAAGATTGGAAAAATATAATTTTGTATGACAATTCTGTGCAAATAAGTGGGTCAGAATTTGGTATAAAACAACATGCATTCATGGATCCATCCTTCCTTGCATTGACAATGCAGGTTGTTGGTGTGGGGAAAGTTTGTTTGATATTGAATAGGATCCTTAATACCAATTGACCATCATTTAAGTATAAGAGCCTGAGTTTTCTTGCGGGATGTAATCATGTGACCAGCGGTCGGGATCCCGCCTGTCAGTATACCAAAGGCGGATTCCCGACCGCTAGAAATCCCGACGTCGAGCCCACTGCGTGGCGAGCACAGGGAGCCCGCAAGGGGCTTTGTTCTGCTCTCTCCCCCCCCCCCCCTTCCCCCTTGGCAATCTGGTGGATGGGATCCCGGCATCGGTATGCTGACCGCCGGGATCGCCACCGCCGGTCACCGGATCCCAGCCCATTCTTGCTGTGTGCTTCACTTTATGGCCACAATCTACCCATTTTCTGGCTCCTTCCAGCAGAATAACATACCATGTGGGGAATATAATAGCCTGCGACTTGCAGGCATTGGCGAGATTCCAATGAGTGTGCCTGATGTTTTAAAATGGCAATCATTTCATATGCAAAACCGGATCTTGATGGTGCCTGCAATTCACAAGTTATTATATGTTTCCCCATGTCCCAAAGCACATGTCCTCTTAAGCTGGTTACACAAACGTGACAATGAGTTCAGTGTACTCCAGAGGCCTCTCCTGTCATCCTGTGCATCTGACAGATCTGCAGCTACTGTGTGATGCTATCATATAGGCATGCACCAGAATCTCTACGGAGTGTTTCCAGCACATAAAGCGGCATTTGAATGTATGTAACGCTATAAAAGCCATGCCAGAGTAACGATTATAATAATAATAGATTATATTTGCAGTGTGTGGGGTGACACTTTAGTGACTTGTCTTAGGCAGCAGTGGTTAATGCACTCATTTTTGTTTCTCGTTTATGAGATATCATATTCTATACTTTATGAAGCTGAGCTTTACCTGCTGGCACAACTCTGATCCATGAAGAATATAGGATAAGCTCAGTAGGGCATGGGTCAGAACAGAAGCAGGGACTGTAGGTGGGTACTTTTGCCATCAGTGATCTAGGGTGTTATTTTGTTTTTAAAGGACTGCATTACTGCATTGATATTAGCCAGTTTCATTTTTTTGTAATAACATGAACATTGGACTTTTGTGCTAATCGCTACTGTTCTACTGGGAGTATAGCAGGTTTCCATATACACCAGCTGGTAGGCAGATGATGCTAGGGAAAAAGAGTGTAGGCCAGTTTGCATATATATGCTATGCAAACTGGTCATCAAGGGACAATAATTCATTTTCAATGTACAATTATCCTTTTCATTTAACGCAACTCTGTATCTTTGTACAGTATAGTACACAGGGCCAGACATACCAAGCCTTGAAAAGTGATAAAGTACCAACCAACCACTGTCATTTTTCAAACCCAGCCTGTAACATGGCAGTTTGGAGCTGATTGGCTGGTACTTTATCACCGTGAAATGTATCACTTTTCAAGGCTAAAGGGCCCCATACACTAGTACGATAATGCCCGATTTCATCCGATTCCGATGTTTCGGGCCGATAAATCGGATGAAAATGGGCAAATCACATGTGCTTTACTTTTTATCTGATCCGATGCGTGGTCCCGTGAGCATCGGATCGGAGCCCCTAGATCGGAAGTAAAGCACTAAATATATCAAGAATCCCACAGGCATGGCTGGGATCACATACAATACATCGTATGCAAAAGGACCGCTGCCAGGCGGTTCAAGGGAAATCTTGTGCGACTTGAGGGTCCGACATGTCGCTGTAGTGTATGGGGCCCTTTAGTACATCTCCCCCACATTCTGTTACAGTTTATATCCGTAGCGGATCTTGCCACGGGCAAGCAGGACTTTTGCCCGGGGCACCGCCTTCCCTTCATGGAGAGAACCTTTGTTGTGCGGTGCGCGATGACGTCATCGGGCACAGCATAGTGGCACAGACACTAGGGGTCATAATTGACCTCTAGTGTCTATGCTGTTCTATGGGAGAGACGTAATAACGTCTCTCCCATAGATCGAGGAGAGGAGCGGCGCTGCGCCGGCGGAGGAGGAGGAGGTCTGCAGCGGTCTGGATCAGGAACGGGGATAGTAAGTATATTTTTTTCCAGCGGGGCTACAGGGGGCACAAATGGGGGCGTAACTGACCACGCCCCCATTTGAAGCCACGCCCCTATACTTTGCCTAAGAACCGGCCCTGGCTTATATATTATTTGATTATCAGAATCAGCTTTATTGGCCAGGTATACTTACGTATACTAGGAATTTGTCTTCGGTTTGCTATACAACAGCCAAGTAGGTAACAGGTAAGCAGGTGTGTGTGTGTGTGTGTGTGTGTGTGTGTGTGTGTGTGTGTGTGTGTGTGTGGGGGGGGGCAAGTAAAGTTACACAGATAGGTATACCGTAGGGACACAAGTGAGTTACATGTACGTCTAGTCAGTCAATGTTCAGAAGTTCAGCAGGCGGACAGCTTGGGGAAAGAAACATTTTGAGGCTTCTGGTGGATCTGGCGGGGACAGCCCTGTAACGCCTGCCTGAAGGAAGCAAGTTAAACATGCTGTGGCCGGGGTGTAGCTGGTCTTTTACTATCTTCATTGCCCGCTTTTTAGCTCTGGACAAGTACAGGTCCTGGACTGAGGGAAGGTCGGCCCCGATGATCTTCTCTGCGGTTCTGACCACCTTTTGGAGCCTGCATATGTCCCTCTCGCTGGCGGAGCTGTACCATACGAGTATCGAGGAGCACAGTACCGACTCCACAATCGCGGAGTAGAAGAGGAGCAGGAGCTTCTGTGGGATGTTGAACTTCCTTAGTTGCCTGAGGAAGAACAACCTCTGCTGCGCTTTCCCAACAGTGGCGTCAGTGTTGGACCCCCATTTAAGGTCCCTGGAGATTGTGGTCCCTAGAAACTTGAAGGAGTCCACTAGCGATACCACACTGTCAGCAATCGTTAGCGGAGGTGCACTAGATGACTTCTTCCTGAAGTCCACTATCATCTCGACAGTTTTGAGGGGGTTGAGGTCAAGGTTGTTGTGGATGCACCACTGGGCCAGCCGGTCTACTTCCTGTCTATAGGCCGATTCGTCCCCATCCTTGATGAGGCCGATGACGGTGGTGTCATCGGCGAATTTGATGATCCTTACTGATTGCGCCTCTGAGGTACAGTCATTTGTGTACAGGGAGAAGAGCAGGGGTGAGAGGACACAGCCCTGAGGGGCCCCTGCACTGATGGACCGCGCTTGAGAGGTGAATTCCCCCGCTTTCACCACCTGTGTCCTATCTGTCAGGAAGTCTATTATCCAGGAACAGGTAGCTTCTGGGACCCCTAGGCGAAGTAATTTGGGGTGGAGGATGCTGGGGACGATTGTATTGAAGGCCGAGCTGAAATCGACAAACAGGACCCTCGCGTAGGTACCGGGAATGTCTAGGTGCTGTAGAATGTAGTGCAGGCCCAGGTTGACTGCATCCTCGACACACCGATTCGAGCGATAGGCGAACTGCAGGGGGTCCAGTTGGGGGCCAGTCACAGTTTTCAGGTGATTCAAAACCAGACGCTCGAACGTTTTCATGACCACAGACGTCAGTGCTATCGGCCTGTAGTCGTTCAGGTTCGTGATAGTGGGTTTCTTGGGGACCGGGACTATAGTAGACCTTTTGAGGCAGGAAGGGACTTTCTGTAGCTCCAGCGATTTATTGAAGATCTTGGTGAATATGGGGGCGAGCTGACCCGCACATGCTCTTAGGGCAGATGGTGACACTCCGTCAGGACCCGGAGCTTTCCTGGTTTTGGTCCTTTTGAACAATGCCTCCACCTCTTCTTGGGTGACTTGCAGTGCCTGGGGTTGGCCGTCGGTGTTCGGGGCATCGTAGAGGTGATTGTTTGGGTAGCAGGGGACTTCTTTTGCAAACCTGCAATAAAAGTGGTTCAGTTCATCTGCAAGGTCTTGGTGCATGGCGGTGGACTTTGATGTTTTCCTATAGTTGGTTATGGATTGCATTCCTTTCCATACAGATACGGGGTCATTGGTGGAGAGATCGTTTGTCAGCTTGTCCGAGAACCGCTTTTTTGCTAGCCTAATTCCTTTAGTCAGAGAGTTCCTAGTACGGTTGTATAGTGCTCTGTCACCGCTGCTATAGGCCTCCTTTTTGGCTCGACGAAGTTGCCTGAGCTGGGCATTGAACCAGGGCTTGTTGTTGTTGTAAATGCGGTAAGTCTTGGTAGGTACACACATGTCCTCGCAGTAGCTGATGTAGGATGTGACAGTGTCTGTCAAGTCATTCAGGTCGGTTGCCGAGGCTTCAAAGACCCCCCATTCCGTGCAGTCAAAGCAGGCCTGGAGCTTCATCTTGGCCTCATTGGTCCATTTCTTGACAGTCTTAACGACAGGCTTAACTGCTCTCAGCTTCTGTGTATAGGTAGGGAGTAGGTGGACGAGGCAGTGGTCATATAGGCCTTGTGCAGCACGCGGGATAGACCGGAAGGCAGACTTGAGGGTAGTGTAGCAGTGATCAAGGGTGCGCCCTTCCCTAGTGGGACACGTGACTTGTTGTTTGTACTTAGGTAGCTCCTTGCTCAGGTTAGTTCTGTTGAAGTCACCCAGTACTATAAGCAGAGAGTCTGGGTGTTTTTGTTCCATGTCGGATATACATATGGCCAGGTGGTGCAGGGCTTCGTTCGCGCAGGCGAGGGGGGGGATGTACACTCCCACAAGGACAATTGAGGCAAATTCCGGGGGGAATAGAAGGGGTTGCAGTTGATACTCAGCATCTCCAGGTGAGGGCTGCATGATTTGCCTATGATCGTGACATTGGTGCACCATCCGTCGTTGATGTAGAAGCAGATGCCACCACCCTTCGTTTTTCCTGAGAGAACCTTGGAGCGATCGGCCCTGAAGAGACTGAAGCCCGGCAGAGACATTGGGTTGTCCGCAATATGGTCGTCCAGCCACGTCTCCGTAAAGCAGAGGATAGATGACCCTGTAATGCCTGACCCTGCGCTGCCCAGAAGGAGGGACAATTCGTCGAACTTGTTTGCCAGTGAGCGCACATTCAAAAGCAGGATCGCGGGTAGTGCAGACCGGTGCCCTCGCCGCCGCCACCTCACTAGGGCGCCTGCGCGACAGCCTCTCCTCTGAGTCCAGGTCCTTCTACTAGGGCCGACATGAGGGCCTCCGTCATTCTCTTTCCGGGGCCGGTGATCCATCCGCCAGTCGCCACCTGGGCTGCGGGGGGGGGCGCGGCTGCTCGGTCATCCACTTCGGTGTCCACAACGTCTGCATCCTTGCCACACAGGGCAGCGAGGGCTGCAAGGGCCGCTGATCTGCCCGCCGACGGGCCCGAACGTGTGGTAAGCACCTCGGGAGCGCTCCAACTAAGGAGGGCTTCCCTGCTGTATTTGGTCACCGGTGGGGTAGACAAGGGCAAGGGAAAACAAGGGGAAACAGGTATTTTGGCTGAGCGGCGTAGCTCCGAGGCAGCCATCTGCGGCGCCATCTTAGATTGTAATCGCTATAATCGTTGTTGCTGTAACCTATTGCTGCTCCTTAATACAATGGGTATATTTGAAACAAGTGATACTGTAAATAAAATAACTGCTTTTTCTGTTGTTGATTTAGTCAAAAGCAGGCTTGTGGAGAGGTGTTAGAATCCAATTCCTGTTGTGTAGGTGTGAAAGATCTCAGTGTGAGAGGCCTTTGAAGTAAATTTCTTGTGGGGGGTAGTGATAACATGTGTCCTTTGGAATGGCTCTTGCAAATTGAAGTGAGCAGTGACCCTTCAGTGATTCAGAGCCTGAATATGCTGTATATTAGTTGATTAATGCAAGAAGTCAGTTATTTTTTGCTCAGAGAACAGAGGTGAATGATGTCTAAGTGAGGGGCTGGATGGAGCCAAATATAGGTTGTAGTTCCCAGTACCTTGTCTGGGATGTCCAATGCAGAGCACAGTAGATTCCAAACTGAAGGACTTCTAAGTGGAGAGTTGCAGAGGTTTCAATCTAGTGTGTATCTCAGCGCAGGAATGCAATCCGTTGGTTTTGATCAGATGTCCGTGTAGAGTAGAACAAGTTAAAGGTAAGTCCTTGGATATTTACGATGATTTATGGGTCAGTTGTGGTGAATTTCAGCTGTTTTATGGAGATGATCAGGAGCATGCAAAAGGTGATGCAGCCATCTTGGTTTATGTAGTTGTGAGTTTGCATAGAGCTGTAACAGTTATTTGATGCGTCCATTAGGAAACTATATATATATATATATATATATATATATATATATATATATATATATACAGTAATCAAGAATTGTAAAATTAATCTGGTACTATTTTTTTTCTACTAGAATTGAAAAGCCTTGCACGTGATTAAAGTAAGTATATTGCTGACCCTAATAGATCCCGTAACAGCTAATATTAGATGCACTTTATATGGAGGTGATTTTCAGTCAAGTTTTATAGGTAGTTATTTTTGAAGATACCCAATGCCACGTTGCCCACACCCCTGAGTTCTTCTCTTGCCTACACCAGCTATCTCATTACTATAACTGACATTAACCAATACTAATATACACAGTTTCTGTCATTCCTCATCCTAGTTATTTGACTTTTTAGGTTACACTTTTGAATCATATGTGATACTGAGGTCGTACTTACACAAAAATTGCAAATTATGGCGTCTTTATTGCTTAAAATACTATTCACACAAATACAAAATGAACAGTATCACCATACACAATACAGAACAATCACTGATAAAGGTAAAGAAATACATGACAAGGTGGTGATAAGCAGCGGTCTCAATTCCGCCTATCTTATTTAGCCTATCTTATTTAGCAGAGCTGAAAAGTTCCCAAAGTATGAAAGCCTACTCTTGTGGGGAAATTCTAGTGTTTCTGTATTGCAGAGGTTCCCAATTTTAAGCGTCTATGTACTAAGCCTTGGAGAGCTCTAAAGTGGACGGAGATAAAGTACCTTGGTACTCAAAGTACCCTAACATTCCAGGTTTTAATGATATCCTTGCTTAAGCACACACCACTTAATTAATTCCTCAGCCAGTTTGATTTCTACCATCTGGGCGTTAGGTTTAGGCACCACCGGGGACGGTTGGGTTTAGGATGCAGAGTGACTAGGTTAGGGTGTTTGGGGGGGGGGGGGGGGGGGAGGTAAGTATACTTACAGTACCTTCCCCTTTCGGGATTTCGAACATCGTGATGCCACGGTTGGTATTCTAAGATCAAACCCAACCTGTGCAGTGTTCCTGTGGAAACATCATTTGGTTACGATAGTAAAACCTAGCATATCTGATACATACGGGTCTGGGACTCCAGGTCGACAACGAAAAGGTCGACACACCTTAGGTCGACGCCAATTGGTCGACACCTTAGGTCGACATGGCCAAAAGGTCGACAGGAACAAGGTCGGCATGGAAAAAGGTCGACATGAGTTTTTTATGTTTTTTTTTGGTGTCGTTTTCTTCGTAGAGTGACTGGGAACCCCAATTAGTGCACCGCGTCCGCTCGCCATGCTTCGGGCATGGTGCCTTCGCTCGGCACAGATTACCGTTCCAATCGTAGTCCACATGGATCGTTAAGTATGAAAAAGTTCCAAAAAATAAAAAAATTGTGAAAAAGTCATGTCGACCTTTTTCCATGTCGACCGTTTGTCCATGTCGACCTTTTGTCCATGTCGACCTTTTGTCCATGTCGACATAAGGTGTGTCGACCAATTGGCGGCGACCTAAGGTGTGTCGACCTTTTTGTTGTCGACCTGGAGTCCGGATACCGCACATACATTAAAGGAGGAATTCAAATGATTCTGAATTTATTTATTTATTTGAAATAAAACAAAAAACGTTGCTTTACCTGCAGTTTATTGCCTGATGGTGTTATCGGGCAATCCATTTGAATCCAATTTTTTTCTGTGAAAACAGACCCATTTTCATGCGAAAAACACAGGATGCCGGTAAGTTCCCGGATCCATGTGATTTTGCGTTCGTGGCTGTGTAAATGGGTCTGTTATTGAGAATTTTCTTTATTCTACCGCAGGGCAGGTGAAAAAAAATCCCAGATACTGCCGTCCATTGGGGCTAATTGTATAAACCCCACTTGAATTCCCCACTAAGTCTAAGCATAATTTTTGTACCATAACAGTCCAACACCATTATTGGGGAAAGAACAAAATACCGGTAGGTAAAAAGTACATGGATTCAAGTTCCTTTCTGTGAAACAAGGTCCAGACTAGTAGAGGTGAAATTAACCCCTCATTTCAGAATACAAATTATTTCAGAAATACACCCCTGCATAGATCTGTGTGTTTCATTGCTCAAAGAGGCTGCACTTCCTCATGGGCAAAAGCCTTCTGCAATGTGACCACAGTGGGCCTTATTCAGGCTTGTTAGCAAACCAAAAAAGTTAGCAGTACGGCAAAAAAACATGTTGCACTGCAGGTGGGGCAGATGTAACATGTGCAGAGAGAGTTGGATGTGGGTGGGGTGTGTTCAAACTGAAATCTAAATTGCAATGAAAAAATTAAGCAGACAGTATTTACCCTACACACAAACAATATGACCCACCCAAATCTAACTCTCTGCACATGTTACATCTGCCCCACCTGCAGTGCATCATGGTTGTGCCCAGTTGCTACCTTTTTTGGTTTATTAACAAACCTGAATAACCCCAAGTGTTTGGCATTACTGCTGTATGCGCAGACTATAGGACTGCCCTGGCTCCTGGCTATAAATTGTATTACTAGACCATGGCCGACACTTGGGCTGGTTATACATTGCATGGTTGACCACTGTGTAGTGCAGGTAATTGAGACATTAGTCAAACATTAATTGAATGAATGCTGATAGGTTTTATTTCTTTAGAGTATTCAGAAAGGTTTTCCTTTTCTTAAAGGACATTAGACCCAAAAGCAACAAATATTAGAGTACAAAAAGTGAGCTGTCTCACCAAAACATGGGACCATTTGGAGTACCATTATACTCCATACACTTTGGGTGGTAACCTGCTGATGTTTAAAATAAATACATTTACTAAATAAATAACTAACCATGAAAGCACCAGTCACTTTATGTCAGTGGTAACTAGCTATTGTACTTGTTGTCAGAGGAAGGCAAGTAGAATTCTTATGGCCGGACGCATAAAAACAGGCCTTGTAAGTGATTGCCCCTTTAAAAAAAAACGTCCGAGTTTGGCTGACATCCCACACGGCCGCCAAACGCGGGCATCATTACATCCGACCCTTAGTGTTCGCTTGCAGTAAAGGCGTACCTACCCATTTACATGCTTTTACTAGCATTAATAAAACATTGCTTAGTTAACCTTGCAATGCCATTTTTAGCATCAGGTACTTGTCCAAGGTCACAAAAAGCTTACATTTGGATTCATCCTTACAAGTCTTTTGTAGTTGGCACCATCTTAAGCACCAAACCATTTTTTTTTTCTCAAATAAGTGCATCATTATTAAGGTACATGAAATATACACTTGTTTATTGTTTTACAATCTGTTATAGCCAATTTAGTCAGTGGTTAAAATAGTTAACAACTAGCAAATGTGCTCAGCTGCAGTGCTGGAGCAATTGTTCTAAGGGGACAAAGTTGATTTAAGTAGGACTAAATTATTCATTGCTCAGTGTTTAAGGCTATTAGAATGGAATATGCAAATACAGTGTGACTCGTTTGAAAGTGAACAGTGTGATAGAAGGAACATCGGCCTCTTGGAATGACTGCAGAACACCAATTAAGTCATCATTGGATGTGGTTTCGGTGTGACCCAGCATGCTGTACATGAGACAAAGTACTGTATTCCTCATGGTAATAGAGATTAGTTACTGTTTAATATACAATTAGAACTGCTCGGGATTGTGTAATGAAATGTATTACATATCATTCATATCTGTAGGTTTTTTTTAAAGTTTTACTTTTGTTTTTTTTCTTTGCATTTTTTTCCCTCTTATTAAATGTTCTAAGCCTTTACTGAAGCCTAAACTTGCTTTTGAGGTAGCAATTATGACTAACAAAACAATTGTTGCAACTCTGTGTAACAATTCTGTGATTCAACCTGTTGCTTATTAATTATGTTTCCTCACATAGGGCCGGATTCTGTGTGAGACAAAGTGGCTGTATTTGCATGAAGCTGCTGGAGCCAGATTTATGCCCTTATTTATCAATGAGTGATAAATTTCACTGTGAGTGATAAATTGTACCAGCCAACCAGCTCCTAACTGTCATTTTTAAAACACAGCCTGTGACATGGAAGTTATGAGCTGATTGGTTGGTGCAATTTATCACTCACAGTGAAATTTATCACTCATTCATAAATAAGGGCATTACTGTTGTATGCTAATGTGAGAATCTATTCGGCCAATGCGATGATGACTTCAAGGTAGAAGCTGCACAACCCACTGTTTTTCTGTCCACAGCCGCAACTGCCTTCATTGGTATTGACTCTTGCAACTTCCCTTCGCTGTATGGGGGTTTCAGAATAGCATGGAAATCCTGCCACACACCCACAAGTACAACCATAGTGTTACTACCTATTTGCTGCCATGAAACATCCATTTCATACAAAAAGATATCCAGCCAACATTGTCCGGAGATGTGTAAAAAAGCTTAAGGTGTCTACTCGTACTAAGGGGTCTATTTACTAAGTGTTGTATGGAGATAAAGTGAAGAGAGAAAAAGTACCAGCCAATCATCTCCTAACTGCCATGTTTCAGGCTGAGTTTGAAAAATGACAGGAGCTGGTTGGCTGGTACTTTATCTATATCCAAGGCTTAGTAAACATTCTTCAGCCTAACCCTATCCATCCCCCTAGTGCCTAACTCCAAGGCCAGTATTTACCTCTGGGATCCTTCAGGATTCTGACCACCGGGATTCTGCCGGAATCCTGACTGTATCTCATTTAATATTACAGATATGTCCTCATACACCTGCCCTCACTACGCCACACAGAGGGAGATTGCCTGGTGCTGCCAGGTCCCATGCAAATCCACTAGCGTTGGGCATCTTTATTTTGCCCAAAATGCTTCCTAATAGCAACTTCATGTGAGCTGTTTGGCACAACTGCAGCAAAGATGTATGAGGACACATCTATACTATTAATAAAATCGTTAGTTTGTATATATTTTTTCTATAAACGCGAATTACTGAACCGGTTTGATCAGTTTTTCACTGATATATTCCTTGAGAATCTCACAGTACCATAGGCTATGAATGATCTTGCTGTCTTACTGTTCAGCTGTCATCTGCGTGTCTCTGACTGCAGTGCTACTGACTCGGGTGGCGGTCGTTATGCAGTTTCTGGCTGGCTGCTCTGGGTCCTGACAGGCTTTGCTTCCTATAAGGACCCTGAGCAGCCAGCCAGAAGCCGTCTAAGTCAGCAGCACTGCAGTCAGGGACACGCAGGTGATGGCCATACGGTATTAGTTCCTTCATGACACTGGTGACCCCATGCCCCCCCTCCCCCATACCGGCACACAACTTTGCACACTGTGTTGCTTCACTTGAATAAAATGTAATAAAAATCTCCTAAATGACAGGGGGGCAGGTGCCTTGGTGAATCCACCTATGAATGCGTACGTTGTTGACTCGTCTTTACCACCACACCCGATAAAGACCAAAGGTGTGCAAGTGAGGCAAATTCAAGTCCACATCTATAGCGCTCCCGGTTACACAAGCACTGTATGCGCGGGCTTCTTATGCGTTGGACGTGTCCAGGAGATCTTTAAGAATTTCATATTATGACATCTTCACTATCCAGTCAATCCCAGTGATTTCATCACATTTCCATATGAATTTAAGCACTTACAATTTCCCATCAGGACATGTTTTGGAATGACAATAAACAAAGCACAGGGTCAGCTCTTTAATGTCGATGTGGACTTGTGCAGCGAGGTCAGTTATACATGGGTCTCTCCTGTATCTGTAATGTCTCCAATCACATCATACTCATAACTGATGATCATAATAAAACTTAGTGTGGTTTACAATGAGGTATTAACAGACTGAAGGAATTGGTAATAAGAAAATAAAAATATATTTTTGCTACAGAACATAGGAAGACAGACAATTGAACTAAATAAAATAGAAAAAAGTGTAGTTGAATAAAATTAACAATCACTCTGCATCATTGAATAAAAGTAATAAGCACTCTGCAATGACGGGTAGGCACTGATAGTATGTACAGTATATAAATGTTGTGCGGTATACTATAGCAGGTGAGGAACAACGTGTCCAGCATAGCTTTCAGAGTAATGGGCCTTACACATTGAGCGATCCACCGGCAAGCTGCCCGACGGCGGACACGGCCGACGGGGGGGGAGTGAAGTTACTTCACTCCCCCCGTCACCCGGCTCCATAGAAGTGCAGGCAAATATGGACGAGATCGTCCATATTGGCCTGCATGCACAGGCGATGGGGCACCAGCGATGAACGAGCGTCGTTCATCGCTGGTGCCTCCACACTCAAAGATATGAGCGGTTTCTCGTTCATTAATGAACGAGATCGTTCATATCTTTGAGTATTATCACCCAGTGTGTAGGGCCTATTAGATGGTACCTGCAGGCTCACAATAGCTGGCGTCAGCAGCTGTATTAGTCTGCTTTACATGTATGGGTGGTATTCAGTATACCGGCTGTTGGGATCCCGGCGCACAGTATACCGGCGCCGGATTTCTGACACCCGGCATACCGACACCTTTTCTCCCTCTTGGGGGTCCACGACCTCCCTGGAGGGAGAATAGATACGTGCGCCACCATGCCCGCAGCGTGGCAAGTGCAGCAAGCCCGCAAGGGGCTCATTTGCACTTGCCCCGCCGTCGGCAAGCCGGCGTTTGGGAACCCTCCGCCGGCAACTCATACCACACCCACATGTATAGATATGTAAAGTACAGTACAGTAAATTGATCTATAGATGAGAAGGACCTGGTGATACACTTAGCACTAATGCATCACATTTCCTAGTCTCATAACCATTGGTTACTTAAATGTGGACACCGTTGTCTCTTATTTATGGTTTTATCTGACTGTGATAATTTAGTTTTTAGAATGATATTGTAGCAGGTTATATTACAGGTTTATGGTTTACTGTTACATTTTCCTGTAGCTTGCTCTATAAGTACCTTTTTTATTTTTTATGGTAGCATTACGGGGACAAATCTGCATTTCGTAGACTTTTTATCTTTTGGTGTTAGATGTGACTACAGTGTCTATTTTTCAAATTAATCCTACTGTGTGTCTTCCAATTAGCTAGGCACTCTCTAGTAGGTCTGTTAGATCTGTATTAGAATTATATTGTCTGTTGCATCCAGTGCACAAATGGTGAAACTGACCAAGTATGCCTTGAATTAATACATTTTTATTTTTAGTATCTGCTTTTAAGCTTCTTATCCCTGTGGAGGTATCACTGTCTTCTTTTATATGTTGCTAGGCTGCTCTCCTTATTGTGTGAATAAAATGATAGCTATGGGTCACTTTATTTATAAATCTAAAATAGAGAAACGCATGTCCTCTGATCACATGCAGAGAAGACGAGCCTTATCTTTTATTCAGTTACTCTTATCACCAGCTCTCATTTTTTACTTTTCTTTCAGTTAGGGAGCTGGATCCATATATACAGTATAACAAAATAGTAACGTACTATATAGATTGTAAGCTTATGAGCAGGGCCTTCTTTGGCCCTTAAGGGGGGTACTCACGGAGCGATCGCTGCTTAAAATCGAAGCAATCTGACTAGATTGCTTAGATTTTAAGCCTGATCGCTCTGTGTGTACCCCCTACAGCGCATCGCTATCGCTGGTGCTAGATTGGCCTGCCGTGCAGGCCAATCTAGCGGGTCGCTCATTTCAACCGCTGGGTGAAATGAGCGGCCCCCCAGTCTCCCCCCGCACGCTCAGCACGCATCGCGCTGTGCTGAGCGGCGGTAGCGATGTGTGCTGAGCGGTTCGTTCAGCACACATCTCACCCGCATCGGCCAGTGAGTACTGGCCTTTATGTTATAGGACACCCATGTAATTCTGGCAATTTAACCCATAGATTTAAAGCGGCAATAATTAAAAACGCAAAACCAACCTGGTTGTGCCTTTAGAATTATCGCCACTGTAAATCTACAGGCTAAATTTATTTCAGCCCTTGATTATAACATACATCCAGCTGATAGTACAGTATTTGTTGGAATGCAGTTACTGAGGCTTTGGATGCAGTTGCCGAAATCTTGAAGGATAGACCAATATTAAACCTATCAATTCACTACATTGACTTTGTGTTGGTGACATGTAGACTTTAGCCGGGAGGAGTACTAGGGGTCTAATTATTATGACCCTCAGAAAAGATTGTCTATACCTGCTCATTGGACCGATATAATATCTTTTCTCTATCGTCCTAGTGGATGCTGGGGTTCCTGAAAGGACCATGGGGAATAGCGGCTCCGCAGGAGACAGGGCACAAAAAGTAAAGCTTTAGGATCAGGTGGTGTGCACTGGCTCCTCCCCCTATGACCCTCCTCCAAGCCTCAGTTAGATTTTTGTGCCCGGCCGAGAAGGGTGCAATCTAGGTGGCTCTCCTAAAGAGCTGCTTAGAAAAGTTTAGCTTAGGTTTTTTATTTTACAGTGAGTCCTGCTGGCAACAGGATCACTGCAACGAGGGACTTAGGGGAGAAGAAGTGAACTCACCTGCGTGCAGGATGGATTGGCTTCTTGGCTACTGGACATTAGCTCCAGAGGGACGATCACAGGTACAGCCTGGATGGTCACCGGAGCCTCGCCGCCGGCCCCCTTGCAGATGCTGAAACGAGAAGAGGTCCAGAATCGGCGGCAGAAGACTCCTCAGTCTTCTTAAGGTAGCGCACAGCACTGCAGCTGTGCGCCATTTTCCTCTCAGCACACTTCACACGGCAGTCACTGAGGGTGCAGGGCGCTGGGAGGGGGGCGCCCTGGGAGGCAAATGAAAACCTTTTTTGGCTAAAAATACCTCACATATAGCCTCCGGGGGCTATATGGAGATATTTAACCCCTGCCAGAATCCGTTAAGAGCGGGAGACGAGGCCGCCGAAAAAGGGGCGGGGCCTATCTCCTCAGCACACAGCGCCATTTTCCCTCACAGAAAGGCTGGAGGGAAGGCTCCCAGGCTCTCCCCTGCACTGCACTACAGAAACAGGGTTAAAACAGAGAGGGGGGGCACTAATTTGGCGTTAGAAATATATAAAAAAGATGCTATAAGGGAAAACACTTATATAAGGTTGTCCCTATATAATTATAGCGTTTTTGGTGTGTGCTGGCAAACTCTCCCTCTGTCTCTCCAAAGGGCTAGTAGGTCCTGTCCTCTATCAGAGCATTCCCTGTGTGTGTGCTGTGTGTCGGTACGTGTGTGTCGACATGTATGAGGACGATGTTGGTGAGGAGGCGGAGCAATTGCCTGTAATGGTGATGTCACTCTCTAGGGAGTCGACACCGGAATGGATGGCTTATTTAGGGAATTACGTGATAATGTCAACACGCGCCAAGGTCGGTTGACGACATGAGACGGCCGACAAACAATTAGTACCGGTCCAGACGTCTCAAAAACACCGTCAGGGGTTTTAAAACGCCCGTTTACTTTAGTCGGTCGACACAGACACAGACAGGGACACTGAATCCAGTGTCGACGGTGAATAAACAAACGTATTCCTTATTAGGGCCACACGTTCAGGGCAATGAAGGAGGTGTTACATATTTCTGATACTACAAGTACCACAAAAGAGGGTATTATGTGGGATGTGAAAAAACTACCGTAGTTTTTCCTGAATCAGATAAATTAAATGAAGTGTGTGATGATGCGTGGGTTCCCCCCGATAGAAAATATGGGCGGTATACCCTTTCCCGCCAGAAGTTAGGGCGCGTTGGGAAACACCCCTTAGGGTGGATAAGGCGCTCACACGCTTATCAAAACAAGTGGCGGTACCGTCTATAGATAGGGCCGTCCTCAAGGAGCCAGCTGACAGGAGGCTGGAAAAATATCATAAAAAGTATATACACACATACTGGTGTTATACTGCGACCAGCGATCGCCTCAGCCTGGATGTGCAGAGCTGGGGTGGCTTGGTCGGATTCCCTGACTAAAAATATTGATACCCTTGACAGGGACAGTATTTTATTGACTATAGAGCATTTAAAGGATGTATTTCTATATATGCGAGATGCACAGAGGGATATTTGCACTCTGGCATCAAGAGTAAGTGCGATGTCCATATCTGCCAGAAGATGTTTATGGGCACGACAGTGGTCAGGTGATGCAGATTCCAAACGGCACAAAGGTGTATTGCCGTATAAAGGAAGAGGAGTTATTTGGGGTCGGTCCATCGGACCTGGTGGCCACGGCAACTGCTGGAAAATCCACCGTTTTTACCCTAAGTCACATCTCTGCAGAAAAAGACACCGTCTTTTCAGCTTCAGTCCTTTCGTCCCTATAAGAGTCATATCTGCCCAGGGATAGAGGAAAGGGAAGAAGACTGCAGCAGGCAGCCCATTCCCAGGAACAGAAGCATTCCAACCCTTCTGACAAGCTCTCAGCATGACGCTGAGACCGTACAGGACCCCTGGATCCTACAAGTAGTATCCCAGGGGTACAGTTTGGAATGTCGAGACGTTTCCCCTGCGCAGGCTCCTGAAGGCTGCTTTACCAAGGTCTCCCTCCGACAAGGAGGCAGTATGGGAAAAAATTCACGAGCTGTATTCCCAGCAGGTGATAATTAAATTACCCCTCCTACAACAAGAAAAGGGGTATTATTCCACACTATATTGTGGTACTGAAGCCAGAAGGCTAGGTGAGACCTATTCTAAATCTAAAAAAATTTTGAACACTTACAAAGGTTCAAATCAAGATGGAGTCACTCAGAGCAGTGATAACGAACCGGGAAGAAGGGGTCTATCTGGTGTCCCGAGACATCAGGGATGCTTACCTCCATGTCCCAAATTTGCCCTTATCACTAAGGGTACCTCAGGTTCGTGGTACAGAACTGTCACTATCAGTTTCAGACGCTGCCGTTTGGATTGTCTACGGCACCCCGGGTCTTTACCAAGGTAATGGCCGAAATGATGGTTCTTCTTCGAAGAAAAGGCGTCTTAATTATCCCTTACTTGGACGATCTCCTGATAAGGGCAAAGTCCAGGGAACAGTTGGAGGTCGGAGTAGCACTATCTCGGATACTGTTACAACAGCAGGGGTGGATTCTAAAGATTCCAAAATCGCAGCTGATCCCGACAACAAGTCTCCTGTGCTTAGGGATGATTCTGGACACAGTCCAGAAAAAGGTGTTTCTCCCGGAAGAGAAAGCCAGGGAGTTATCCGAGCTAGTCAGGAACCTCCTAAAATCAGTGCATCATTGCACAAGGGCCATGGTAAAAAAATGGTGACTTCCTTCGAAGCAATTCCAGTCGGCAGATTTCATGCAAGAACTTTTCAGTGGGATCTGCTGGACAAATGGTCCGGATCGCATCTTCAGATGCATCAGCGGATAACCCTATATCCAAGGACAAGGGTGTCTCTCCTGTGGTGGTTACAGAGTGCTCATCTTCTAGAGGGCCGCAGATTCGGCATTCAGTTTTGGATGTTGGTGACCACGGAGGCCAGCCCGAGAGGCTGGGGAGCAGTCACACAAGGAAAAAATTTCCAGGGAGTGTGATCAAGTCTGGAGATTTTTCTCCACATAAATATAGCTAAGGGTAAATTTATAATGCTCTAAGCTTAGCAAGACCTCTGCTTCAAGGTCAGCCGGTATTGATCCAGTGGGATAAAACATCACGGCAGTCGCCCACGTAAATAGACAGGGCGGCACAAGAAGCAGGAGGGCAGTGGCAAAAACTGCAAGGACTTTTCGCTGGGCGGAAAATCATGTGATAGCACTGTCAGCAGTGTTTCATTCCGGGAATGGAAACTGGGAAGCAGACTTCCTCAGTAGGCACGACCTCCACCCGGCAGAGTGGGAACTTCATGGGGAAGTTTTCCACATAATTGTAAACCGTTGGGAATTACCAAAGGTGGACATGATGGCGTCCCGTCTGAACAAAAAACGGGACAGGTATTGCGCCAGGTTAAGAGACCCTCAGGCAATAGCTGTGGACGTTCTGGTAACACCGTGGGTGTACCAGTCGGTGTATGTGTTCCATCCTCTGCTTTTCATACCTAAGGTACTGAGAATTATAAGACGTAGAGGAGTAAGAACTATACTCATGGCTCCGGATTGGCCAAGAAGGACTTGGTACCCGGAACTTCAAGAGATGCTCACAGAGGACTTATGGCCTCTGCCGCTAAGAAGGGACTTGTTTCAGCAAGTACCATGTCTGTTCCAAGACTTACCGCTGCTGCGTTTGACGGCATGGCGGTGGAACGCCGGATCCTAAGGGAAAAGGCATTCAGGAAGAGGTCATTCCTACCCTGGTCAAAGCCAGAAAGGAGGTGACCGCACAACATTATCACCACATGTGGCGAAAATATGTTGCGTGGTGTGAGGCCAGGAAGGCCCCACGAAGAAATTTCAACTCGGTCGATTCCTGCTTTTCTTGCAAACAGGAGTGTCTATGGGCCTCAAATTGGGGTCCATTAAGGTTCAAATTTCGGCCCTGTCGATTTTTCTTCCAGAAAGAAGTGGCTTCAGTTCCTGAAGTCCAGAAGTTTGTCAAGGGAGTATTGCATATACAACCCCCTTTTGTGCCTCCAGTGGCACTGTGGGATCTCAACGTAGTTCTGGGATTCCTCAAAACACATTGGTTTAAAACCAGTCAAATCTGTGGATTTGAAGCATCTCACATGAAAAGTGAACATGCTCTTGGACCTGGCCTGGACCAGGCGAGTGTCAAATTGGTGGTTTTTTTCTCAAAAAAGCCCATATCTGTTTGTCCATTCGGACAGGGCAGAGCTGCGGACTCGTCCCCAGTTCTCTCCCTAAGGTGGTGTCAGTGTTTCACCTGAACCAGCTTATTGTGGTGTCTTGCGCCTACTAGGGACTTGGAGGACTCCAAGTTGCTAGATGTGGTCAGGGCCCTGAAAATATAGGTTCCAGGACGGCTGGAGTCAGGAAAACTGACTTGCTGTTATCCTGTATGCACCCAACAAACTGGGTGCTCTTGCTTTTAAGCAGACTTTTGCTAGTTGGATGTGTAATACAATTCAGCTTGCACATTCTGTGGCAGGCCTGCCACAGCCAAAATATGTAAATGCCCATTCCACAAGGAAGGTGGGCTCATCTTGGGCGGCTGCCCGAGGGGTCTCGGCTTTACAACTTTGCCGAGCGGCTATTTAGTCAGGGGCAAACACGTTTGTAAAATCCTACAAATTTGATACCCTGGCTAAGGAGGACCTGGAGTTCTCTCATTCGGTGCTGCAGAGTCATCCGCACTCTCCCGCCCGTTTGGGAGCTTTGGTATAATCCCCATGGTCCTTTCAGGAACCCCAGCATCCACTAGGACGATAGAGAAAATAAGAATTTACTTACCGATAATTCTATTTCTCGGAGTCCGTAGTGGATGCTGGGCGCCCATCACAAGTGCGGATTATCTGCATTACTTGTACATAGTTACAAAAATCGGGTTATTATTGTTGTGAGCCATCTTTTCAGAGGCTCCGCTGTTATCATACTGTTAACTGGGTTCAGATCACAGGTTGTACAGTGTGATTGGTGTGGCTGGTATGAGTCTTACCCGGGATTCATAAATCCTTCCTTATTGTGTACGCTCGTCCGGGCACAGTACCTAACTGAGGCTTGGAGGAGGGTCATAGGGGGAGGAGCCAGTGCACACCACCTGATCCTAAAGCTTTACTTTTTGTGCCCTGTCTCCTGCGGAGCCGCTATTCCCCATGGTCCTTTCAGGAACCCCAGCATCCACTACGGACTCCGAGAAATAGAATTATCGGTAAGTAAATTCTTATTATTTACCACAATTTATCAGAAAAAAAATGGTCTGCTGAGTAATACTTACCAGTGACGGTGGCCCGAAATCTTACAATTTCATTGTTACATTAGTTGTGTTAGGAGTGCATTCATGTGCTGGCTTATTGGTTCCCATATGTGTAACTGTCAGGGACATCACTCATATGTCCCTGACTTTTTGGAAGAACCATGCACTGTAACTATTAGTCAGAGCAGTAATTCAACACATACTGCTGCCACCACCCGCGATAACATTAAAAATGGGTGACTCCAAGCACCTTTATGTAAAAATTGCACAGGGGCTCAGCAACAGGGACATCCACGCTGTATTGCTGTGTGCCTACTGTTTTAGCAGTTGATAACAGTTTATAGCAAGTCTAGCAGTCTCACAATCTCCTCTTCAAAGGATTGGGTTCTGGGAGCAAATGTGACTTAACTAAACAAAGACAAACTTTATTTACAAAAAGTTGCAAAGCTTATTTAGAAAAGAATGTTAACACAAAACTGTTGCTAAAGTACATACAGGCAAGCAATCAAGATAAAACTGACAAACCTTACAGTTAACACACAGCTAATCTGTCCCTGGAGAAATGGAAGGAAATTGCAGAGATTGCAGGTTACAAACATCTATGCCAAGAATAGATTCTCAAAAGTCTGAACCCAGAACAATAGTTGGTCATACCTTTTATCAGCAGTCTTACACCTTGGAGGTTAGCCCCCCCTCTTCTACCTGACTGGTCACTTAATTGAGGTTGGGATCCTCCCTGACTCACTCATTTAACTTAAATTCACATAACTGGGCATAACTTTCCCTGCAAAATGATGATCTAGAATATGGGGAGTCCATATTACACTCTGCAATTTTTGCTGCAAATGACACTATATATAATAAATTGTGAAGTGGGATTGACCTAGACACTTCATATCTTGAAAATTATGCTTCTTAGAGATATGCAACTCACACCCCACCTGCAAATAGATTAGATGGGCAGTATTAAATTCTTTTCACCATCTTCCACACCCACTCTGTTTCTGCTGATGGGCGTGGTATAATAATTTCAGCTCGCTACAACTGCGGTAGTGAGGGCACTAACCCGTTACGCAGCTAAACATGAATACTATGGGTCAATATGCGCGATAACGGGGATCACTTTAGAAAGGAAATTGGGCGTGGTATATCATTTGAATACCACCCGATATGTCTTTATGGAAAATGTAAGATTCTTCATGATTATGGAAATATTAATTTTACTTATTAAACCATATCCAATGTGATGTGCCTTTAATCTGTTGTAGTTAGCTTGTGTAGCCATCTCAATCCACATGTGGCCCAATGACACCCCACTAGTCTGCTTTCCTGTAGATGGAAACATAGGGGGTAATTCCAAGTTGATCGCAGCAGGATTTTTGATAGCAACTGGGCAAAACCATGAACTGTGGGGGGAGAGCAACAGGACCAGGCTCAGCAGGGACATCTCCATTGGTCCTGAGTGTGCTCCCCACATTCTCAAACCCACCTGTACCATGATCTTAGCATAATAATGTTATCCCAATTTTCCTTCTGCCACTGGTTACCTGCAACTGTTCCCCCCCCCCCCCTGTTTTTTTTTCTTCCACCCCACTGTGTGCTTTTCCTGTAATGTTTACCTCCACTGATTGCACACCCTGCTGTTGCACCCTACAAACAAGGTCCATCATACTACTACATAAGTGTCAGTTTTCCCATATGTGCACTGGTCCATTGTATGGCTCACCTCCCACAGTGTAACGTTCAAAGTGCACTCAACATGGATGCCTCATCTGGTATGCTTGTATATGGGATGAAAAATACATGGACCTGGTGGTTTTGTTGGGACCCTACTCTGAACTTTAGGACTCTGAAATCACCCCCATTTTGTGTCATCTCTTCTAGGGGTAGACTATTCCACCCTGGGTAATCCTATGCTGTGCGCCCAAGATGGCTGCCGCACTTGGTACCTTGTGAGGGTGGAATACACAACCCTTGGAAGTTATTACTCAAAATGCCTACACCAATCATGCATTATGCTTTCTGTGTGCTTAAGGTTTTCTTTTATGTCTGTGTGGCTGATTTATTGCTGTATTACTTAAATCCTCTATAATGTGTGCATTTTTTTTGATGTCTGTAAAGCGCCTTGATTCCTGTTTGAGCAAGAGCGCTATATAAATAAAATTATTATTATTATTATTAATTATCATCTTTGGTACTTTTTCTCCGCTTCTTTATCCTATTCTCAGTATACTTTGTTATATTTTCTGCCTGTGGTGGTTATAAGGCAAACAAGCCTTATAACTATTTACTTATTTAACTGATATTACTGATTATTTAAATGTAATACAAAATCAAACTGGTTCCGTAATCTCAGAACCTATTACATAACCTTGTGTCTTTTCACAAGCATTTTTTTTCATCACTCTAGTCTCCGCTCCTTCTCACCATCTTCTCTCAACGCCTCATATACACTTCCTGTATCCTCTAAACCAGGGGTGGCCAACCAGTCAGAGACAAAGAGCCCTAAAACCTTGTTAGGTACGTCAAAGAGCCAACATCAAGCCAAAGGCATGCATTCAGAAATGGGATGTGGCCTTGTGCCTGCTAGACCACGCCCCAGTATAAAATACATTGACTCAGCCGGATCCACATAATTTTTTTTTTTTTTTAAAGCCAGATCCAACATAAAATACATTGAAAAAGCCAGATCGCATACACTTCAGCTCCTCCATGTGTCACTCTAGCCAGCACCTTACTGTGTCACCTTAGCCAGCACCTTACTGTGTCACTCTAGCCAGCACCCCAATGTGTCACTCTAGCCAGCATCCTCCTATGTCACAACAGCCAGCTCCCTATGAGTCACTCCTGCCAGCAATTTCCTGTGTCACTCAAGCCAGCTCTCCCATGTGTCACCACTTCCAGCACACTACTATGTCACTCCATTCAGCTCCCCCATGTATCACTCCAGCTAACACCCTCCTGTCACTCCAGCCAGCACCCTGCTGTGTCTCACTAGCCAGCTTCCCAATGAGTCACTCCTGCCCACCATCATGTACACTACAGCTCCTCACCAACTCGCACCATTGCAGCAGCCCCTAATGTTTCCTCTGTTTGCCGGTGGGTGTCTCCCCTCTAGTATCTGGCTTACTTAGGGGTCTATATTTACTAAGCCTTGGATGGAGATAAATCCGAAGGAGATAAAGTCCCAGCCAATCGGCTCCTAACTGCCATGTCACAGGCTGTGTTTGAAAAATGACAGGAGCCGATTGGCTGTGACTTTATCTCCGTCGGATTTATCTCCATCCAAGGCTTAGTAAGTAGACCCTTTAGTTTTCAGTACCCGTAGTGCTGCTGTGTGTCTGGCTGGAGTGCAGCGGGTTCTGGATCTGATGTGGTCACATGATTTACAGTGTTGGGAGCCACATTTGAATAAAGAAAGAGCCGCATGCGGCTCAAGAGCCAGTGGTTGGCCACATGAGGCTCAAGAGCCACTGGTTGGCCACCGCTGCTCTAAACTCTTCAGAATTTTCCAGACTTTTCTCTTGATTAAATCACGGTAGCCTGGCTACTCATAGTTGGGAGTCACATATGCGCGACTGGGTGCCCAAACTAGGGTTTCTAGTTCCAGATTTGAAATAAAAACTAAATTTTGTTAAAAATATATCAGGTGATAATCTACGTGAGCAGGGGAGCTTTGATAAATAGGCAGAAATTTAAATTATGCAAAAAGCTTTTTGCAGGATTTTACAGTTTTCTGCCTTTTATAAACAGACCCTTTTTATTGTTATATGGAGTATTTTTGATGTTGCTAAAGTATAGTCTAATTACTTATGAGCATTTCTACATTCTACAGATAAGATTATTTGTAATCTCGGGAATTTGTGTGCAGACAAGTCTTGTGACTATAGTAAATAGGTCTCTGGTGATATAGTTTGTATGTTGTTGCAGAAACAGTAATTGCAGTTTATAAATGGACAACAAGTGATATACATATATTTTTTTTACATTTTTCCTTCATATCATTTTTATGTTAGACACAATTCTCTCTGAATCATGGATGAGAGCTGATAATTAGAGTATAAAATTGACACAAGCAAAATTAAACAATCCAGCAGCCATAGAGGAACTGCTAATAAAGCAAGAAGCAATAATTTGCTAAAAATTTGAACAATGGAGTGTTACTTACCTGCAGTGACTGTGACTTATTAGTAATTAGTCATTCATGAAGGGTGGAGTAGGGACAACTGCTCTTCCTGTTTCATCATACAGAAAGTAGAATCGCACTGTTAGAGGCTTGAAGCCTGGTGAATCCTAAGTAAGTAACACTCAATGTTTCTCAACTCCAGTCCACACCCTAACAGGACATATTTTACATATCTGTTTGCTGGAGCACATGTGTATTCATTACTTATTGACCCATTTTAATAGATCAATTACTTGCCTCTAAAGATTATACTTGTGATTCTGGGCCAAATTCATATTTGTACGCAAAAGCAGTTGTAATTGCGATTTTCTAGGCTACAGAACTACTAATGTTAGCAAGTGAAGATGCCCAGAGATGAAATGAGACGCCCACCAGGTCCACCGCAAACTCATTCACAATTGCATACACATTCACAGCCTATGCGCAATGAGGAACATCAAGGTTAAGGGTAGACCAATGGCTATGCAGACTGGACACAGCAGTAGAGACGCAGGCACCATGGATTTGCATGTACAAGCTCATAGCCCGAAAACAGCCATGACACACCTGCGTTTTTCCAACCACTTCTCATTAACACCTCCAAATGGTCACTTCCTGTGACGAGATCGCAGTACATGCGCAGTCTCTCTATTGCATGCACATCAGCCATTGCGTACAAACATGAATTAGGCCCTCTGTGAGGAGACCTGGAAAACATGCACTGTTGGGTGCCCCAAGTACTAGAGTTGGGGAACATCTCTCTACACACATATATATATATATATATATATATATATATATATATATATATAATATAGATAGCATGAGCGCATAAACAAGGCAAAGTCAGAGTCCCGTGGAACTACAAGTCCCAGGCTAGACGAGAAGAAAATGTTCCTCACAATCACTGACACCCAGTCTCGCTGATCGATCAATCTTTATCAGTGTGCACCTCTGGGACTTCCAACTGTCGCTTCCCCACCACAAACCCGATTCTGAATGGGTAATGATCCTGCCAAGAAATCTGAAAAAAGCAGGGAGCGCCAATAGTGCATTAAAAGTGTAAACAATTTATTTAAAACACATCCAAGACGGTGATCAAGTATAACCCGTACCGTAAAAGGCGGTTAAACCACCGCTTGTATAACCAGCATGAAATTATCCCACAGTACAAATCAGCATTCATGATTCAGTATCCGTACGTCAGACCACGCCCAAGTGGGCGTGGTCTGACGTACGGATACTGAATCACGCCCACATCTTGGATGTGTTTTAAATAAATTGTTTACACTTTTAATGCACTTTTGGCGCTCCCTGCTTTTTTTCAAATTTCTTGGCATGTATATATATATATATATATATATATATATAATATAAAACACACAGGGGGGTGGGGGATATAGCGACCAATGGTGTCTTAGAGAGATTCAATAAAAGCAAGTAGATAAAAAAAATAATAATATTGTGATAAAAGAATAATCAAAGTGAGTAGATCTAATAAATGTATTAACTTGGGCAACCTGGCAGTGACCTCATACCAAGTTAAGCAAAAATCTTTTTACATATTTTAACTGGTACTATATTGTATTGTGTATACTGTTTTTATCCCATTTTTTAAAGAGATTTGCTGCTCAAATTTTATCATAGTTGTTAATTCTATTCTTATTTGTATTTGTTAATAAATTTATTAGATCTACTCACTTTGATTATTCTTTTATCACAATATTATTTTTTTTTTTTATCTACTTGCTTTTATTGAATCTCTCTAAGACACCATTGGTCGCTATATCCCCCACCCCCCTGTGTGTTATTAATTTCTTGCTACAGGGAACCACCATCCCTGTTTTTGGGGGCCAGCTGACGCCCTGTATTAGCCTTTAGGGAGTGTCATTTATTTTTATTTTTTGGGTATATTTACACCTTTGGTTCTTAAATTGCTGTTGTTGTACGCAAGTGGCGCAATAATCTCTTTCTATTCATATATATATATATATATATATATATATATATATATGGAAAAAACAAGGGGGGAGGGACAAGCGCCTAATAGTGCAGCAACTTCACACCAATTTTAGATGTTTATAATGACGTATCTATAGATAATCTGCGTACCAGAACTGCGATCTTTAGTAGGCACATCAAAGTTATAGTGGCTGGTATTCTGCACCGCAATTGGTCACCAGGTTGAACGTCAATGGATATCTTAATGGGGATAATCTCCAAACGATCAATTTGCAATTGAGCTGGTCTGTAATTAGTCAGAGCGAGAGGTGCCTCTCATAGTGCAGAGATTACTTTATAAACGTATTAGAGATCAAATAGAGCGATAGGTATTCAGCGTACCAGAAAATAAATATCAATCAGCATTTAAGTGAGGTCTTTTTCTCAGGAGCGGCTTTCCTTCATGCGGCTAGAGTTAATCAAATCTCATGATTTGCCGTATATAAATTGAATTCAAAGACTAAAAAACATGATTTTTTAATTCATATACTAAAAAAGAAAACATAAAAACTTTTTTCAAAAATAAGAAGTTCATAAAGCTTATCTGGATAATCCGAAAATTTTTCCAGTAGTCAGGGGTATATCCACCGTGAATGCCTGGATCAGGGGTGTTCAGAACAGGTCCTCAACGCGTTTCACCTGTAAAGGCTTCCTCAGGAGTGTCTATAGGGACAAACCATGTTCTGACTGTTTTTATCCCCTTTTGTGGTAAGTGGGTGGCACCCAATTATGTTAATCATTTCCGGTTTTGGTATCTTGTCAGAAGTATCAAAAGGACTAATTTGTAACTATATAAAGTAGCTAGCAACAGAGTACATCAGTAGGCATCGAAGGGAAGGAAAAAACACTTATAAATATGTTTATGTGTAACGTTGACCGGAAATCGCGTAAGACGCGATGTTTGTATTTCCGGAAGTGACGTGCCGGATGTGGAAAATCCGGAGGGGCAGGAGCTGTAAAATGGTTCGATTGAGATAAACAGACACGTAGCGCGTAGCGGGCACGTGAGCGGAAGTGACCTGTACGACGCCGTGTTTGCGGAAGTATCCACATGCAGAACGGACATAGCCATATTTATGTGGAACGCAAAACTTGTGGAACGCAAAGCGTATACGAGTATACTTATTGAAATATTAAATTCCAAAGAAAACATGTGTAAATTCATTTAAACATAGCTACAGAAAAACAGACTATAATGTTAATGTAAACAGAGTCATATATATAAACACCGTAGGTATCAGTGACCGGAAGTACGGTCTTTTTAGGAAACGTTGAACCGCAAGTGGAACGCAACCTTAGATAAACCCATGTCCCCGTGTATTTACCTAAAGTTTTTTTATATTGAACTCATTATGACCCTATATTAAAGTACATGCAATACCATATGAGCAATATTTTTGTGTGTTGGTCCATATAGGATGATGTTTTAAAGTGAAGGCGGTACTGGATGAAATGTTAAAGTCACAGAAAGGGGGCTATTTCATACCCTTCATTATGGCCTTCATTCATCCAGTACCGCCTTCACTTTAAAACATCATCCTTTTTCCAGCTAAAAAATAACTATGATGATTAATGAATTGAGTTATATGTCCCAAATTAGGGAGGTCATAAGCCCCTATATGGACCAACACACAAAAATATTGCTCATATGGTATTGCATGTACTTTAATATAGGGTCATAATGAGTTCAATATAAAAAAACTTTAGGTAAATACACGGGGACATGGGTTTATCTAAGGTTGCGTTCCACTTGCGGTTCAACGTTTCCTAAAAAGACCGTACTTCCGGTCACTGATACCTACGGTGTTTATATATATATGACTCTGTTTACATTAACATTATAGTCTGTTTTTCTGTAGCTATGTTTAAATGAATTTACACATGTTTTCTTTGGAATTTAATATTTCAATAAGTATACTCGTATACGCTTTGCGTTCCACAAGTTTTGCGTTCCACATAAATATGGCTATGTCCGTTCTGCATGTGGATACTTCCGCAAACACGGCGTCGTACAGGTCACTTCCGCTCACGTGCCCGCTACGCGCTACGTGTCTGTTTATCTCAATCGAACCATTTTACAGCTCCTGCCCCTCCGGATTTTCCACATCCGGCACATCACTTCCGGAAATACAAACATCGCGTCTTACGCGATTTCCGGTCAACGTTACACATAAACATATTTATAAATGTTTTTTCCTTCCCTTCGATGCCTACTGATGTACTCTGTTGCTAGCTACTTTATATAGTTACAAATTAGTCCTTTTGATACTTCTGACAAGATACCAAAACCGGAAATGATTAACATAATTGGGTGCCACCCACTTACCACAAAAGGGGATAAAAACAGTCAGAACATGGTTTGTCCCTATAGACACTCCTGAGGAAGCCTTTACAGGTGAAACGCGTTGAGGACCTGTTCTGAACACCCCCTGATCCAGGCATTCACGGTGGATATACCCCTGACTACTGGAAAAATTTTCGGATTATCCAGATAAGCTTTATGAACTTCTTATTTTTGAAAAAAGTTTTTATGTTTTCTTTTTTAGTATATGAATTAAAAAATCATGTTTTTTAGTCTTTGAATTCAATTTATATACGGCAAATCATGAGATTTGATTAACTCTAGCCGCATGAAGGAAAGCCGCTCCTGAGAAAAAGACCTCACTTAAATGCTGATTGATATTTATTTTCTGGTACGCTGAATACCTATCGCTCTATTTGATCTCTAATACGTTTATAAAGTAATCTCTGCACTATGAGAGGCACCTCTCGCTCTGACTAATTACAGACCAGCTCAATTGCAAATTGATCGTTTGGAGATTATCCCCATTAAGATATCCATTGACGTTCAACCTGGTGACCAATTGCGGTGCAGAATACCAGCCACTATAACTTTGATGTGCCTACTAAAGATCACAGTTCTGGTACGCAGATTATCTATAGATACGTCATTATAAACATCTAAAATTGGTGTGAAGTTACTGCACTATTAGGCGCTTGTCCCTCCCCCCTTGTTTTTTCCAGATTTATTTGTCACTAAACCTAGTGACACCTAGAAGGACTGAGCTGCCATCTACAGGACACCCTGTGGAACCAGAGTGCAAGTTTTATAAACCTAAGACATTCTGTGAACATTTTTTACTAATTAAAAAAGGAAAGTAGCGCACCAACTAAATGCTTTGATCACATATATATATATATATATATATATATATATATATATATATATATATATATATATATATATATATATATATATATTTTTTTTTAATAAAATCTATGTGAAAGCTTGTGATAGAGTAGGACTTGCGGTGAAATGGGGTCCCGTGGAGTGGGCCGCAAGCTTGCATGCATTGTACAATTCATAAACCAAAACCCCATTGTTTGTTTATATGTATATTAAAGCATTAAGGTGAATGAAGCTGCTTAGGAGAGTGCTGGGTTTTCTGTTTGGTATATTTGAGTTCGGTGGTCACAGCCCACCGCACCCCAACCCCTGGGAATGGCGAGTGCAGTGGTTCCTCGTGTTTGTTTGTGTGTATATACATATATATATATATAATATTATTATTTTTCAGTTAGTGGTAGTAAATGAGAGGAGGCTATAATGAGGATTGTAGTAATGAGGACAGGAAGTAGAATGTATTTTCACTTTTTAATTTAATTAATTGTGGTTATTTGGATCTCCTTTGAATTTGAACACGTTAGGAAGGGGCGCAAATGGAAAACAGTCAACAGCATACTGGAAATACAATTATGGCCTTTTATAGACAAACAAATAATAAATTGTCAATAATAAAAGTGAGAAAATAGTTAAAAGCAGCTTGTTTGCAGGATAAGGTTAAACCTTTAAAATAAAGATGTGGGATTAGAATTGTCAGTGGCCTGCTGGCAGTGTGATGTACAAGAGAACAAAAGGTAAATATCAACCTCTTCCTCTTAAGATGGAGAGTATTAAATTGATGAAGCGAAAATGACAGATTTATCAAAAAAGCTTTTAGTTTCTGCTGTTGTTGATGTTTCTCCTATTGTGTGTGTGCTCCATAACCTGTCCATTCTTCCAGGATAATGTCAGTATCAAACCACCTTTTAGTATTTGTAGCAGATATAATCCAGCACAAAGACAACTCGAGCACACCAAGGCTTGCAGTCACTATAAAGGTTCCATTTTGCTTTCATTACATATCAGGACTTGGCAGTAATTCCCCTGTGTGAATTTGTTCTGCTTTTTAAAGAAAGTAATCAGTTAGAAATTCTAGGTTGGTAGATCTGAAAGTTTCTTCAAAAGTTGCGGTAACAAAACTATGCTGTGTTGTGTGTAGGCTCTTTGCGAAGTTTGTTGGTCTGTGTCTTGCTCACTTTTCTCTCCTGCTCATACTTTCCTACTTTCAAAAAGCATTTCAGGAAGATTGTGAAAGCAACACCTATGCATAGATGTCTGTATAATGGGTGCATCTATATATTATACCTACCCGTTAGGAGGGTGTGGTATTGAAAGTCGACAGTAACTAGGTCGACAATGTCTAGGTCGACCACTATTGGGCGACAGTAACTAGGTCGACAGGGTGTCTAGGTCGACAGGGTCTTTAGGTCGACATGTTCTAGGTCGACAGGTCAAAAGGTCGACATGAGATTTTAATGTTATTTTGGTGTCGTTTTCTTCGTAGAGTGACCGGGAACCCCATTTAGTGCACCGCGTCCCCTCGCATGGTGCCTTCGCTCCGCTACCGCTTCGCTCGGCACAGATTACCGTTCCAATCGTAGTCCACGTGGATCGTTAAGTATGAAAAGGTTCAAAAAAAGAAAAAAATTGTGAAAAACTCATGTCGACCTTTTGACATGTCGACCTAGAACATGTCGACCTAAAAACCCTGTCGACCTAGACTCCCTGTCGACCTAGTTACTGTCGACCAATAGTGGTCGACCTAGACATTGACGACATAGTTACTGTCGACTTTCAATCCGGATTCCCCGTCAGGAGTCCCGCAAACACAAATCGCTTGGAAAATGGCCACCGTGGGCAACTTGTTCCCGTAAACCTACGCATGCACAGTATACTCTGGCCCGCAAAGGAGGCTGCACGCGGGCCCTCTCCTAGCTTAAAATGCCACTGAACCTACTGTATGAGTGTGGTGTTTAATACTCCTTTTCCACTACTAAGTACGGGACGCAGCCGGGAGCCTGACACGGGTGCTACCCGGCTGCGGCCCGTGCTCAGCCCTCTTTCCCACTGCGCTCACCAACACGGCATATTGCCGGGTTAGTGACGCGGCAGGGAAACGCCGCTCTTCCATACAGTGTAAACGGGAGCTGTGTCGCATCGACGCGGCTTCCGTTTACACTACAACCCTATCCGGATCATTCCCGTGTCCTATCCAGGTAGCACCCGGGTAGGATTCACGGGTCACTTGATCCGGGTTTTCGTGGGGGGACCCTTTTCCACTAGCAAAAAACACGGGTAAATGCGCGCCTCCGTGCATTTACCCGTGTTTTTTGAGCTAGTGGAAAAGGGGTATAAATTAGCCATGTACTGCTCCGTGTGAGCATTGTTACATTGTTGCTCAGTAAGGTCTATGGTAATTGTTTAAGAAAAGACACTGCTACTTTTCAGGGCTTGTTCATGTACTGTGCTCTACTGACATGTGGTTCCACATACACAACTATCTGTTGAACGGACATGCTGGGCTATATGTCATTTCCAGCCAATCAATATTTCGGATTGGTCACACCAGTACACAATACAGCATAAGGCGCCAATGATTATCAGTCTGTATCATAACGGGCCTTTTCATTCTTAACAAAACTATCCCATCTGTGTACTAAAACGAACCTCTGTCCCTGCGAGTTATATCCCCATCACATATAGGAGGAGTCTTTCACATTTTTGAAAGACGACTCTTGAGAATCTGACCCTGCACAGTGCACAGTGTCACTTCCTGGGGAGGCATTGGGAGAGGGATCGTAGGATCCCTCTCCCTTCGTAATTGTCTCCATTGGCATAAAATGGCTAACACCATCTGCAGTTTCTACATAATTTTATGAAAAGCTTGACAAATAGGCCCCTAAGTATTAAGGTACAACCCTCTTCATCATTTTTAACGGTTCTATATTTTACCTAAAATCTTATTTCGGTTAGCCCCATTTATCCTAAGTTAGAGGGCTAGTGGCAGCCTCAGCCACAAAAACTGTACAACTGCTGCAGGACATGGGCTCCAGAACTGTTGAGTTGCAGTGCCTGCACTGCGGCCCCTAGGGTCTCGTGTCCCTGAGCTTGGATGGCATTGTAGTTGACCATGGGTAAGGTCAGGGGCCATGCTACTCTCCTGGGGCCCCGCTCCTCTCCTGGGGCCCCGCTCCTCTATGGCCGACACCTCTTCCTTCATTATGGCTCTCTGTGAACGGCCTGCTGGCATACTATAATGAGTCACGCAGACGCATTATTAGTGCTGCTAATGTCACCAACTGCAGGCCCTTTCATTGCCATAGGCCCCTGTGCAATGTACCAGCTGCACAACCGGTAGTTCTGCCTCTGATGAGAATAATTACCCACACAAGAAACTCTTACAACAAACCTGCCAGGTACATTTGATGAGTGGACATGAATTGGTGCTAATGCACCTCCACTCATCAAGTTGAAAGAACTGTTCTTCTTGTGACTAAGGGGGGTACACACGGGGAGATGTATTCTGAGCGATCTATCACAGAACGCTCAGCACCAATCTAGAACCGGCAATAGAGACGCGCAGCACTATCCCTATGGGGCATACACATGGAGAGATCTCTGCTTTTCTAAGCAATCTAGTCAGATTGCTTAGAAATTAAGCATACATCTCTCCGTGTGTACGCCCATTAAGCATTTCAGCAGTTGGTACAGCGGGAAAATAGATGAGATTTGTTGTCAACACAGTGATGCCTACTTCCAAGACCATATTACCAATGGGGCAGATGGAACTACAGCTCCAGGGACAAATGAACTAATAGGCCAATTTTAATCTATTTTAAATAATTAAAAATCAATGTTGTGGTTCAGGGTCTAAAACATTTTAAAAAAATATATATTTTAAGCTCCCAAAATACAGCACCGATTTAGATCAGACCTGACCAACCTGTGGCTCTCCATCTTTTTTGAAACTACAAGACCCAGCAAGCTGGGACTTGTAGTTTGCACAGGTTTGCCAGACCTGATTTAGATCGATTTAAAATGGACCTTTATGATGGGCCTCTACATAAAAATAGGCCCATCATTATGGTAGCATGATGATAACCATCTGTCTAACTGGCCACATGGTCTGCCATAAATCACAAGCATTGCAGTTTTCTATTTTTATGTATTTAGGGAGATAGTGGGGCTGACAGTTTATGAGTTGTACACGCCCACATCGCACTGGCCACACCCACACAGCACACTGGTCACACCTCCCTTTCTCAGTATAGGCCCTTGATAATTTTCAGCCCTTCCTGACTAGTAATGGAGTAAATTGTGTTTTCTGAACACATCCTAACATTAGATTAGAACTCATGACTTGGTATTTTGCTGCATTGCCTAGGGTATCCGGACTCCAGGTCGACACACCTTAGGTCGACGCCAATTGGTCGACACACCTTAGGTCGACATGGACAAAAGGTTGACAGGAACAAGGTCGACATGGAAAATGGTCAACATGAGTTTTTCACAATTTTTTTCTTTTTTGGAACTTTTTCATACTTAACGATCCATGTGGACTACGATTGGAACGGTAATCTGTGCCGAGCGAAGCGAAGGCACCATGCCCGAAGCATGGCGAGCGAAGCGGTGCACTAATTGGGGTTCCCGGTCACTCTACGAAGAAAACGACACCAAAAAAACATAAAAAAACTCATGTCGACCTTTTTCCATGTCGACCTTGTTCCTGTCGACCTTTTGTCCATGTCGACCTAAGGTGTGTTGACCAATTGGCGTCGACCTACGGCGTGTCGACCTTTTTGTTGTCGACCTGGAGTCCCAGACCCTTGCCTAGATTGTGTATTTTAAACATTTTGATTTTCTTCTGTCTCCTGCTTTGATTTGGCTTTTATCTATGAATCTGTCTCTATATGTATGGGAAAGAAAACACTATCGCAAACTGAAATAAATACCAATCAAATGAATGCATCATCTTGATGTTGGTAATATAAATAGTTTCCTTGTATTTTCTAATTAAATAAATGCATACAATTAGTTTTATTGTTTATGTGAAAATAAGCAGCATTTCTGGCATGCTATACAATTGTGTAAGTGCTAATGATCTATTCTTTTTTATGGACAAATTTGGCATGTCACTCAGTAAGCATAACTTACAAACCATGCAATGTGCGTACCCATAATATTTATTTGTGTACAGTTGTGCCTATTTACATCTCTCTCACGGTTACTGTACGGGTTTTTCCAAACAACCGCCTTGGTCTGTGTGTGCCATGGAAACGGTGGACAAAAAAAAAGGTTGCATGAAAGATAGTTCTAATGCTGGGCATTACATGGTTAGATACATTGCCTGTCAGACCGACACCCTGACATCCATCAGATAATATGCCCATACAGTATCTCATCAGTGTATGGCCACACAATGGGGGTAATTCCAAGTTGATCGCAGCAGGAATTTTGTTAGCAGTTGGGCAAAACCATGTGCACTGCAGGGGAGGCAGATATAACATGTGCAGAAAGAGTTAGATTTGGGTGGGTTATTTTATTTCTGTGCAGGGTAAATACTGGCTGCTTTATTTTTACACTGCAAATTAGATTGCAGATTGAACACACCACACCCAAATCTAACTCTCTCTGCACATGTTAAATCTGCCTCCCCTGCAGTGCACATGGTTTTGCCCAACTGCTAACAAAATTCCTGCTGCGATCAACTTGGAATTACCCCCAATATCCTCCTTGAATGGTCGGCAAATATCTGACATTCGGCCGCGGCACTGCATACACTGCCTGATGTGGCCAACCTGTAACTTTAATATAGCTGTTGAACGGACATGCTGGGCTATTTGTCATTTCCAGCCGATCAATATTTCGGATTGGTCACACCAGTACACAATACAGCATAAGGCGCCAATGATTATCAGTCTGTATCATAACGGGCCTTTTCATTCTTAACAAAACTATCCCATCTGTGTACTAAAATGAACCTCTGTCCCTGCGAGTTATATCCCCATCATATATAGGAGGAGTCTTTCACATTTTTGAAAGACGACTCTTGAGAATCTGACCCTGCACAGTGTCACTTCCTGGGGAGGCATTGGGAGAGGGATCGTAGGATCCTGCCCCTTCGTAATTGTCTCCATTGGCATAAAACGGCTAACACCATCTGCAGTTTCTACATAATTTTATGAAAAGCTTGACAAATAGGCCTTTAAGTATTAAGGTACAACCCTCTTCATCATTTTTAATGTTTCTATATTTTTCCTAAAATCTTATTTCGGTTAGCCCCATTTATCCTAAGTTAGAGGGCTAGTGGCAAGGGCGTAGCTACCATAGGTGCAGGCAGTGCAGCTGCTATGGGGCCCAGAGCTGAAAGGGGCCCACCTTCCCTGTCAAAGTTACGTGTTATATACATTTTCGTGATTGGGTGGTACATAGGGGTCCTTTCAATCTTCTTCCTTGGGGCATGCAATATATCTAGGTATGCCCCTGGACTTGCTCATTGTAGTGTGGTATAATATGAACTGGAGGGTATTTTTGTAATTTTTAATATATGAACCGGGGCACTGTACTGGGAGCACTATATATCATAATGTGAGTTGTGGCATAATGTGTACTGGCACCTCTGAAATATGACATAGGGTGAACTTAAGCACTACTACGACTCCTAAAAGAAACTAGGGCACTACTATGGGGCATAACATTAAATCAGGCTCTACCATGGTTCAGAAAATTAACTAGGGCACTATTATAGAGCATAAAATTAACAACTGCTGCAGAGAAGTGTCTCTAGAAGCATTGGGACGGGGGCCCCTTCAGAATGTTGCTATGGGGCCCACAAAGTTCGGGCTATGCCCCTGGCTAGTGGGCTGTTTTTGATAGTATGTGGTTAAAATGTCAACATTTATAATGTCAACAGTCATTATGTCGTCACCAGAATGATGGTGACCTGACTAAGTCACAGGCACAGTAGCCGTAAGTGTAGATGGTCACGGCAGCCAGTTAAAGTGCACGGTGCGGCACATGTGTAGGTTGCTAAAAATCGTTGGATGTGTCTGCTTTTTTGGACTTGTTTGCAATTTCAGAATCCGGCTCATAGTCTTTAACACTACTTAAGGAAAACCTAGCATGAGCAGCGTAGAGTGTCCTCAAATTGCCGACACCCTCGATTGGAGGTTCAGGGCAGAACAGATAAGAATCATTTTATTTAGAATTTTCTCAATTAAGTCCTTTCTGTAAAACATGCTAAATATTTAACATGCATTAAAAATTCTGCAAAGATACACCTATGAACACATGAAACAGTACTTACTGTAGACCTTTCCAGAGCTGATTTTCTCAAGCATTGTTCATTTTAATAACGGACACTGGTGCACTAAAAGCAATTGCTGGCTCATAAATAAACACATACAGTATATGCTTTATTCAGGAATCTTTTTGTAGAGCACAGGAAATACATATGGTACTTCACTGACTGTAAGAGTATGGGGAAAAGAGGATGAGAAAGGAAGGATACTCCATTGTTCCAATATCCTCTAAGGATTAGTCCGTTAATGAATGTTCCCTTTATGACAACCTGCCGAGCTCTGTAGAGATCGGCAACAAATAGCTGGGAAGAGGGGATTTCCTGGCTTGCAGTGGTATGTCACTGATCTGTGATTAGTCATTGCTAGGTCTCAGGAAGTCTTTTCTGCGGCTGAAAGATATTAATTACAAGTCCGTTCAGTTAATGAAAGGAAAGGCGCAGAAGGAGATTTCCATGTGTAGTTCCATGTCAAACTGTGTCACTTTTCAGCCTGTCTTTAGTTTGTCTTTACTTTGTTGTGGTTTGTCCTAATGATAATAACCCCTTTTGAAACTGTATAATGGATTACATACCCTCCAACTGTATCTTATTGGCAGGTACAGTACCTCCTTTTTTTTTAATGGTCTGTAGGGATTTTTGACACTCCTAATTTCCATTGAAAGTATAGGAAAAGGAGCGGAGCCACGCCCCTTTTCCTAATTTGATTTTTATGTGTAAACTGTTGGAGGGTATGGGAATATCATTGAAATGTAGTTTCAACATTTTGTCTTATGTCTGCTCATTCCTATATTATTGCAGATTTTATTATATTCTTTAACTGCAATTTTTTTTTTTTTTCAAATATAGACTATTAAAATGTTATACTCAGTGACGTGCAGTGAGGTCGGTGGCTGTTCAGGGCCCCCCCCCCCCCAAAAAAAAAAAAGAGCATAGAGTTCCCCCTACTTAAGCAAAACCAGCACCAGGCTGGACCAGCCAGGGGGGATAATGCCATTTGGTGTTGTTTTCTCCGTAATGTGACCGGGAACCCCAATTAGTACATCGTGTCCCCTCACATGGCTCACTTCACTCGCCATCCTTCGAGCAAGGTGCCTCGCTCAGCTGCGCTCGGCACAGGTTACGGTTCCCAATTGTAGTCCACGTGGATCGCAAAGTATGAAAAAGTAAAAAAAAAGTGAAAAACTCATGTCGACCTTTTTGCATATCGACCTTGTCCATGTCGACCTAAGGTGTGTCGACCAATTGGCGTCGACCTGGAGTCTGTATACCAACCAGTCAGCCCAGGGCTAGAATTACTCAGAAAGTTGGGACACCAAAGATAAAAGTGGGCTCCCCCCTCATGAGCAACAACCAGCAGTGCTGTGCCCCGCACACCTGGTGGCTGTGGATGCAGGGTTCATGATGGGACAATATTGTTTTTTACAGGCGGACTACAGGTCCCGGCAAGCCTGCCCCAGCATGTCGGCACTTGGAGAACCACAAGTGCCAGCATACCCGGACATTAAGGGCCCACTGGCCCCCGTAGTCAGCCTGTAAAAAAAAATATTCAAATAAAAACACAACACCTAATGTTTTAATAATTTATTATGCTGCATCTTCACGTGGGGGCGACGGCTTTTAAGCTCTTTTTCATGGCCGCCGCCTCTCAAGGGCTTCCGGCATCTTCACCTGGGGGGGCAGCGGCTTTTAAGCTCTTTTTCATGGCCAACACCTCACCAGGGCTCCCGGCATCTTCACCTGGGGGGGCGGCGGCCTTTAAGCTCTTTTTCATGGCCGCCGCCTCTCCAGGGCTTTCGGCGTCTTCACCTGGGGGGGTGGCGGCCTTTTAAGCTTTTTTTCATGGCCGCCGCCTCTCCAGGGCTTCCGGCGTCTTCACCTGGGGGGAGAGGGGGGGGCGGCAGCAGCCTTTAAGCTCTTTTTCATGGCCGACGCCTCCCCAGGGCTTCCGGCGTCTTCCATCTTCGGGAGCTCTTGCCTGCTCCCTCCTCGCCGCTGGTCTGACCGCTACTGTCTCGCTGCTGGCTTATATAAGTCAGCTGAGGGGGTGGGCGATGGTGCGGTGAGCCGTGATTGGCTCTCTGCGGCCATCTTCAATTTTAAAAATGACGATGAGGGGTCAGTTTTGAAATGGGAAGCCGGCTTTCCGCTGCCGAACTCTGCAGAATGGCTGGCAGAGACTGGATCCTCTCGGATCCAGGTCTGCTGCCAGCCACCCTTTCTCCGCCGAGTCCCGCTGCCACGAATGCCCGCCGCGCCGCTGAATGTGCCTGCTGGCCAGTGGATCCGCTGGTCCAGTCACATCTGCCGGACTGACAGGGGCGTACTTTCAGGTGGGCTGAATGCACGCCCCTGTAATTGAGGCACATATACTTGTGCCACTCTCCATTGTTTTTTCGATGGGCTTTTACAGCCTATGGCTTGGCCCCGCCCACTGCCCACCTCCTGTTTCCCGAACTTTATATTGTCAGTGAGAGGCACCTCTCCCGCTGCCTCCCACCCCAATATGCAGGGATTTTTACAAGGGGGGAATTATTAGAATAATAAAAGAAGATATCTATAGCATAGAACATGTGTTATAAATAACTTCTTTGTATTATTTTAATCATTATGGCAGGAGAGGCACTGCCTCTCCTGACTGCATGTCCCTACTTATACTGTAGTAAGAATTTAATTGCAATTCTTAGCAATAGACTGTTTCACCATGAAATCTTTGAATCCTTATTTACGGGATATATTTATGTTTGTACATCCTTTTAAGCTTTTGTATCAATGTGATAACGTTCCATCGGCTAAACTGAAATGAGCTTTCTGCCAAATGGATTTTGGAGTAATGAAATATTTTGTGGCATTCATCTTATAATATTTAACTCCAATTTTTGTGTAATGTTTACTATTTTTTTAAGCAATAGTAGCATTCCATGGTCCCATTCTCTGTTTCGGTTTAGTTTTGTGTACAGTACATTAAGTATATCTTTTTTTTTAGTTAAAAATAACTGGGGAAAAACTGTAAACTTTATTATTGCTCTAATTGTTCAAAGCCTAAAAAAAATCGCCACTGCTTTGCATAGCCCACAACAGTCCCAGTTTTGACAAGTGCAGTATAGGCATGGTGGATAGAGGGGAGATCTGGATGTGGACTGTATAAATCATAGATTTCTGCATAATATTTACAGGCCTACATTTTCTGCCTATAAGTGAAGCACTGAAATTGAAACTCATTTGCAGTGTTGGGACCGTTAGTTGGTAATTTAATATAAATTAGCCTCATCTGGCTGTTTTTTGTCAGAAGTAATGCAGAATCACTAGCAGACCTTTATAACAGAGAGATAGCTGTGTGCTGGGGAACTAAGCACATTATTATGCATCTACCAGAGAAAAGGTGAAAATGCAGTTGTGACAGAGAATCTGCTGTACACAGGTGCAAAGGTTAAATACTGTAGGTGACACAATTTTATTGGCTGTATAGCTTTTAGATATTGATACTTAAACTCATGGCCTTATGTTATTGCAGTCAATCTGTTGTGCTGAGAATACACAGGAAATAACCATCACATTGCAATATTACAGTTGTTCTGGGTTAGAGAACTTGCGTAGGGTCTGCCAAGAGGGCACGTTATTCCAGTAGAGTGTTTGGAGAAGAAGGGAACACACAGCCCTGTCTTTAGGCATGGTTATTTGCACTAATATAAACTTGAATTGAAATGTTTCACATGTACTGTCATGGCTTGATGAAAGGACATAGATGAACAAACTGCTTGCCTATTGTCCTTACAGTTTGATTCATGGTTGGATTTCGCTGGAGAATGTGAATGGAGTATTCAGATTAGGCATTTTTTCCCATGCCTGTATACTGGGGTGCAGGCCTTGTCATATGGAAATGAATGTATTGTACTTGGAAACTGGGAGTTCTCTGCTTATAGTATACCAGCCAGTTTATAGACTCGCCTGTAGAGAAAAGAGAGAGACTACGTTGCCTAGCGACAAACTAAAAATTAATGGACTTCTGCCCTCTGACTCCAAATAATTTATTAATCTGTAAAGCCATCCACACTAGGATGTAGCTCATTTTTACATCTGACAGACTTTCCTTCACTGTAAATGCTTTACTTTCATTCACAGCAGATACTGAACCTGACTGCCGTCTGTGGTTAGGACCACGGTCCACCTGTTCTACTGGGGCCCAATAATACATTCCGGGTCTGCTATAACTGTTGTGTTTCACCCGCTGCCAAAGACTAAAAATAATGTACTGGCCACACGCTGGTCAACCCCAAAGTTCCTGATTTACCAATAGACTGAACAGGACACAAGGATTTGCTGGGGAAAGGGGTTGGACAGCTAAGGTATAATATGGAGATCTAGGAGGCAGCAGGAGCATAAATACAGGAAACAGTGGGAAGTGGCTGCCTCCGGGGGCCGGCCCTGAAGGCAACCCCTGATTGATAAATATGGCCATAGTTGAACAAATGATAGCATCCCATACTACTTCCAACAGATTTTAAAATACTTTCAACTTAATGTGTCTTTTATTTCAAACCATAAACAAATGATGATTACCTATTACCAGTGAGATAGGACTATAATTACTCAATTAAAATATATATTTACTTACACGTATAGAATAATGAAAAATTGATTCAAGAATTTGTGGAAGTGCCCTGTGATGAAGGCTCCTGCTCACTAGTAACAAGTAGATCAAGAAAAAGGAGGAGCTACACTACATAGGTGGTCTTCTCATACATGGGTGGGCTCTCAGTTCCCCCTCTCCTACCATCAACATATGAAAAAGCCATTCCTACACCATCTGAGGTATGCAATAAACAGGAGCAAGAAAATCACATAAATATTTGCAGTATTTCAATGATACATAATCATATGGAAATATTTTATTGCTACTATTTTTCAATTGCAAGACAGAGGTTTTGCAATCTTTACTAGTTACCTATTCTTAGCAATCATATTCCACAAAAATAAAATCCTAATTTCTTGCTTAACACTTCTGACAGTTATTACATTATCGCAGTTATCGTGCGATAATTGAATCGCATTAATTTTTTGCAATCTCTTGTTACATTAGCCCTTTTATTGCAAAAACAAGCTAATTTTCTCCATTCCCAAAAACAGTAATGGAGAGTAGCTTTGTCCTGTGTACACTTCAAAGAGAAGCCCGACTCATCAGGTACAGAATGTCTCCTCTGAGGTAGAACTTTTGTTTCATTTTTCCCCCGACTTATTATTTGAGGTGCAAATATTCCCTACATCTCAGATTATGAAATCAACTCGGAAATGTTTTTCACCTTTATGCAGTGTGGTAAGAATCCACTAATCGTTTTTGTTTTTTTAAATGAGGAGTCCCCTTTGGAGCCAACTTATTTTCATTATACAGTGCTAATTATTCCACAGCTTACATTCTAACTTTTTAATTGATCCCATGCTGTTAATTAAGTTTAGGAATCATTGTGGTTGAGTTTCAAACTCACTGTACATGTTTTTTTTCCCTTTCATTTTAAATAGTTTTGTATTTTTCATGATGATGGCTGTTATGAAATACATGTTCTATCTGATATCTGACACATCATAGATCTGTGTCTGTGTTCCCTAAGGCGTAGGACATATGCTAGGTTAATGTTACAAGCGTTGTGAGTCGCACAAATTAAAAATGCTTTTGAAAATACACTGCATGAAGCATGGTCTCTCTTTCTTAGCAGACTCACCACACTAGTGTAGTACTTTTTTGATATACAGCCCAAAATGAACTCTGTTATACACACCACCAGCCAGTGTGAAATTCAGCACCCGTGTTACCAGTGCTATGGCCACTAACAAAGCAAGGAACCATTAACACATGTACTGTCAGTGCTGACCCATTTGGGGATGCAGTCAAGAAGTTAGGTTTGTTTTAGGGTTTAGCTGCGCAGGGGTGAGGTTAGTGTTCTGGCTACGCGGGGGAGGTTAGTTAGGGTTCTGGCTGCGCGGGGAAGGTTAATTAGGGTTCTGGCTGCGCGGGGGAGGTTAATTAGGCTTCTGGCTGCGCAAGTGAGGTTAGGGTTCTTGCTGTGCAAAGGTGGTTAGTTAGGGTTCTGGCTGCGCGAGGGAGGTTAGTTAGGGTTCTGGCTGTGCGGGGGAAGTTAATTAGGGTTCTGGTTGTGGGAGGGAGGTTAGGGGAAGTTAATTAGGGTTCTGGTTGTGCGAGGGAGGTTAGGGTTCTTGCTGTGCAAAGGTGGTTAGTTAGGGTTCTGGCTGCGCGAGGGAGGTTAGTTAGGGTTCTAGCTGCGCGAGGGAGGTTAGTTAGGGTTCTGGCTGCGCGTGGGATGTTAGTTAGGGTTCTGGCTGCGCGAGGGAGGTTAGTTAGGGTTAGCTGGTCACTAAGTAATGTATAAAGACACCAGAAATACACCTATCCCCTCTAATTAATGAATGAAACCCATTGGCGGAGATTGGTTTAAATAGGAGGGTGCTAAGCAATGCTGGATACCTTCTGAGGAAACTGTTAAAAGGATATAACGGAGAAACGCGTTAAGGACAATCCATCACCTGGACTTTGAAACATACTTGCACCTGGGGTATTGTTTCTACCTCCTAACCACAGTCTAATCACTGAATACTATCTCCAGCGAGGAAGAAGGTCGAGCGGCATTCGATGAGGAGAGGCAAGGTAGCGTGCAGCTGCAGCCGGATACCGCGACCTATACAAACACAACGCTGACCCCGGCCGGGGATAAGGAGAAGGTGACAGGTCCTGGTAATCAAGCGACTCCAGCGAAAGGTACATCCAGCGGCTTGCTGCCGCAGCCGGGCACTGCTTCTTTACTCGGAACCGTACACCTGTAAGTGACTGTGGGGAGGCGAGATCTTACACATACCAATCACCTGTCGTTTGGCAGCAATAATTTCAACAATTGTGCCTACTAAGGAACAATATTCCAGGTGTTACAAATTGATACAGTCAAGTACAGGTTGAGTATCCCATATCCAAAATGCTTGGGACCAGAGGTATTTTGGATATCGGATTTTTCCGTATTTTGGAACAATTGCATACCATAAAGAGATATCATGGTGATGGAACCCAAGTCTAAGCACAGAATGCATTTATGTTACATATACACCTTATACACACAGCCTGAAGATCATTTTAGCCAATATTTTTTGTAACTTTGTGCATTAAACAAAGTGTGTCTACATTCACACAATTCATTTATGTTTCATATACACCTTTTACACACAGCCTGAAGGTCATTTAATACAATATTTTTAATAACTTTGTGTATTAAACAAAGTTTGTGTACATTAAGCCGTCAAAAACAAAGGTTTCACTATCTCACTCTCAGTCAAAAAAGTCCGTATTTCGGAATATTCCGTATTTCGGAATATTTGGATATGGGATACTCAACCTGTACAAATATTGATCTATAATCTGCACTTGTAAAAAAACGGAGTTTAATAACAACGAACAGATCTCTCAATATATGCTATAACTACATCTACCTAAGTAATTTACACAAGAGACTTCTGATTTGTTCCCGTTTGGATTACAACCATTTAAGTTACAATAGTGGAAATAAATAAAAAGGAGTCAAAACATCTTTTCCATCTAGGTATCAGCTGGCCATAGATGGAAATCAAAGACTGCTAAGTGCATATAAAAGGATACTATTTGTAGCTATATAATTACAATCTTTACTGCAGTGTTTCAAAGTAACCCTTTGGTGTTTTATACAAGTGTGTGTTAAATTAATCAAAGCAGAGTTCTTTGTATTTTATTGTTTAATAAATGTTCTAAAACTAAAGCGCTCCCTGAGAGATATATATGTATATATGCTCAAAAAAGATTTTAGTTAGGGTTCTGGCTGCGCGAGGGAGGTTAGTTAGGGTTCTGGCTGCGCGAGGGAGGTTAGTTAGGGTTCTGGCTGCGCGAGGGAGGTTAGTTAGGGTTCTGGCTGCGCGAGGGAGGTTAGTTAGGTTTCTGGCTGCGCGAGGGAGGTTAGTTAGGTTTCTGGCTGCGCGGGGGAGGGTGTTTAGGATTAGGCTGCAGGGGGAGGTTAGGGTAGGCTGTGGGGGGAGGGAGGTCACAACAGCCACAAGGAAAAGGTGAGTCACAGCTGGGCCACCGGAGACTATATATCGTCATTCTAACATGTCATAATTTCTTCACTGTCTTCATGATGAATGTTGACATTATAGGGGATATTCAATTATGTCCGGATTTTTCGGCTACCTGTAAAATCCGGACATAGCTATTCAATCCCGGACGATTTTGGCCACTTTTTCCAACAACATGGATTTGACTTGTTAACAAGTCGAATCTGCATCCATTGAAAATAGTCGAAAACAGGCGCATTTTTTACAAAAACACGTGGATCATCGAGTAATTTGCCAATCCATGTGTTTACTGATCGTGACGTATTTTTTTCGACAGTGGAAAAATCGGGCACTTTGGACCTAAAACGAGTGAAAAGTGCAGTTTTTCCGACTGTCGGAAAATTCTGAACTAATTGAATTTGACTGTCAACATACCATACCCAATCCCTCATTGTACTTCCACTGCTGATATATGCAATGATACAGACTTCCCTTCCCTTATTCCAAAATGGCTGTAAAGAGTTTGATATAGAAGAGGCAGCCTGCATCGCTACTAACTAAGCTAAGCAGAGTTGGTAAACGTAGTAATGTGTGGTAGTGGCCACAGAAAAACTGCTATTGATAAGATAAGGTGTAATTGTATATAATAATGATTGTAGGGGTCACCAAGAAGTTTCAAGAACATAAAACAGTCTTTCATACAGATCAAATACATTGTAATAAGTAGAGGGTGTCTTACTGTTTTGTATGGAATCTACAAAATTTAATTATACGGGGACATTCTTGAAGGATAACTCCACTTAAAACTGCTTCACCACTTAGGAACAATAATGGACACTGAATGGCCGCAGAAGAGGGATAGATAAGTTCAGGGCTATATTTCAGCCGAAATGCTCCGGAACGCCGTTCCTAAAGTTCATGTGAAGAATGTCCCTACTTGGCTTCTTGTTAGATGTGTGAAAGAATTGTCAAACCTGGGAAACCTGGGAAAAGTTGCTGCATTGAGCATCCTTCTGGTTAGCAGGAAGGGGCCACCTAAGGAAGAAATTTCCAATGTGTTAACGCAGTTTTAAGAGCTTTATTCCCAATAGCTTGAAACAAAAATGAAAAGAAAATGTTGACCTTTTCAAAGTGCAGTAATAATGGCATTGCTGCCACTACAAAATGGGTGCAATTACCATGTATGCTAGCTGTGCCATATTATGGCTTATCAGAGCCTTTAGAGGAACAGACTCCGATAAGCTGAAAAAAGCATTTTTCTTTACTGATTTTCACAAATAAGTAACAGGTGCCTGCTGTTGCTGTGCTATTCTACAAAATGCTCTTTCCTGGGAAGAAAATTGTGGGACTGAGGTGTTATGTAAAGAAGGTCGGCAACATATTTAGAATAGATTCAGGAATTGTACTTTTCATCGTGGTATTTTATTCCTAGGGCGATCATGTAAAAATCTATTTTTTAGTTTATTCGTTGTTTTCAGATAATTTTTTGTTAAAGGAATATTTGAAAATAGTTGGCACTTTTTTTAATGAAGTGTTTACATGTAATTAAATGAATTCAGTATAAGGATTTCTTGGTTGGTCTCAAAACAAATGTGAAAATAATACAATGGCTAGAAAGTCTGCCATTATGATGATTTCATTCACAGGTTGATTCTATGTTGGACAGCAATTCTGTCATCACTAAGTCTCTATTAGAAAATATATATTTCTGTGTATTTGTATGTGTATGTATGTATGTATATATATATATACTAGGTGCTTCATCGCGCCCTACGGGCGCTCTTCACACCGTCGCAAGGGGCTACGCCCCCTTAACCCTTGCATGCCTTTCTGGGGTTTAATATTTGTATTATATGGAGTATTACCTGCATTCCTTTGTTAGTGGTTAAATATTGCACAATGAAAGGGCGTGCGACGGTGAAGGAGGCGCAGCCCCTTGCGACGGCGTGAACAGCACCTGCAGGGCACGATGTACAGAATGTAGCGGGTTGCGGGGGGGACTGCGGATGGTGTCTGTAGATGCTGCGGGTGGAGGGGAGGCAGAAGTGGGGGTGGGGCCCGGATGGGGAAGGTTCGGGAGGTGCTGCGTGTGGGGGAGGGGCAGAGGAGTGGGGGATGCAGATGGGGGAGGGGTCCGGAGGCACTGAAGGTGGGGAGGGGCAGGGGTGCCACGGGTGGGAGAGGGGCAGGTGTGGGGATGTTGTGGATGGATGAAGGGTTTCGGAGGTGCTGTGGGATGGGAAGGGACGGGAGTGCCGGGGGTGGGGTAGGGGACCGCAGGCACCATGGGTAGGGTAGGGGCAGGTACGGGTGTTGCGGCGGATGGGAAAGGAGGTCCGGAGGTGCTGCAGGTGGTGGAGGGGCAGGTGCGGGGGTGCCATTGGTGGGGGAGGGGTGGGTGAGGGGGGGACCGCTGATGGAGGAGGGTGTCTGCAGATGCTGCGGGTGGAGGGGGGCAGGTGTGGGGGGAGACATATAAGGGGGGTGAATGGTGGAAGGGGCCTGGAGGTGCTGTGGGTGGTGAAGGGGTGGAGGAGTGGGAGCCACGGGTGGTGTAGGGGGTCTGGAGGCACAGCATGTGGGGGAGGGGTGGAGTGCCGCATGTGGTGGAGGGGAAGGTGCGGAGGTGTGGTGCATTGGGGAGAGGTCTGGAGGCGCTGCGGGTACTGTATATGCCATAAAAGGTAGTTGGAGGGTATGCAGTAACAGGGCCAGGACAGGGGTGACAGGGTCAGTACAGGGTTGACGGGGCCAGGACAGGGGTGACGGTGCCAGGACAGGGGTGACGGGGCCAGGACAGGGGTGACGGGGCCAGGACAAGGGGGTGCGGGGCCAGGACAGAAATGATAGGGACAGGATAAGGGTGACAGGGCCAGGATAAGGGTGAAAGGGCCAGGATAAGGGTGGCAGGGCAAGGCCAGGGGTGACAGGGACATGACGGAACACAGGGCACGGGAGAGATTGGTATTAGGGACAAAACAGTGGTGACAGACAGATGTGTCTTACCGGAGTCACTGCTGCTGGCTGCTGCTGTTCCACTCCAACCTGTTGGGATCTGCTGCTGCTGGAGACTTGGCATGGCTGACTCTCTCAGGCTGGATTCCTGCTTCCTCTGCCCGTCCGCATCCCTCCCCCCCTCCTCAGTCACACACCGCAGACCTCGCGCAGCTGCCGGGCACTGTGGTAAGGTGAGACTGGAAATGACTGGTTAGCCCCCAGGAGATGCTGCGGCTGGAGGGAGGAGGGGGTCATAGCATGCACGTGGCGCGGACCTCACGGCTTCCGGGCACTGTGGTAAGGGGAGACTGGGAGTGACTGGTTAGCTCCCAGGAGACGCTGCGGCTGGAGGGAGGAGGGGGTCAGAGCCTGCAAGCAGCTCGGATTTCTGTAGCGCTACCCGCCAGCTAAAGTGTGTGAAGGAGCTGGGTGCACCTCACTGCGGGTGGCAGTGCTGCAGCTAGCGGTGGGGTTGCTGGGGCTGGAGATAACAGAGGCAGTACGGACCTGCACAGCGGCAGGTGCCCCACTAAACTGCAGCTAAGAAGCGTGGAGTGTGCCAGAAAGTGACGCTCCTCCGCACCAGAGAGACCCTGCTGAGTATGCCGATGTGGGGGGTCAAGCACACAGTGAGCCGGTGCCCGTCTGTCTGTATGACATACCCCTCACACACCCCCATACCTCCCAAATGTCTCGATTTTCGCGGGACAGTCCCATTTTTTGGGGTCTGTCCCGCTGTCCCACCCGCGGGTCGCAGTGTCCGGCGGTGGGGGGGGGGCAGTTGGAAAGCTCCTGTACTCGCTGTTTTGCTTAGCAGAGCAGCGGTGAATAGTGGAGACAGAGGGAGAGGGGGCATCAGGGGGTACGGATTAATGGGGGGGGGTTCCAGCAGCAGAGCCGGATTAAGGTGGGGGGGGGCAGGGGATACGTACCGTTGGCCCCACAGTTTTAGGGGGCCCCCCGGCTGGAGTAGCTCTGTTCCAGCTCAGAAGCTCCCCCCCCCCCCCGTCCTGCCAGCAACAGCGGCACTGGCTGCGTATTGGCATGTCTGTGGTGTTGCAGGGAGGCAGCAGCCTCCCTGCTTTCTTCTCCCTGTGCGGGTGTGTAGGGGGGAGCGACCACCTCCTCTGGATTTACCCCTAGCTGAGGGGCCAAAATCCCATCAAAAAAATAAAAATAAAAATCTAAATTTGCATAAGGGGGCGTGGCCACGCGGGCCGCGATTAGGCCACGCCCCTAACCCACAGCAATGAGATAGGGCTCCCCTGTCACAAGTGCCCTGGGCCCCCCGGACTCATAATCAGCCCCTGGGAGCATGCCAGCAGCTCACAGAGCGCTGGGCATGCCCCATCACTGACGAAAACGGGGCCCTCCCGTGAAGCCACGCCCCCTTTTCCCTTCTTCTGCCTGGATAAAGCTCCTGCAGAAAGCTGGGAGGTCTGCACCCCTGCCTGTGCCATGCCTAATGCCCATGCTATCTGCTTCTGCTCCTAGTCTCCTGTAGATTTGGCCAGATCTCTGTGACTCATTTGACTAACTCCGCCCAGTGTTGTAACTCCGCCCAGCGTTAGCAAATGAATCACAAGGTCACAGAATAGGGCTATTATATAGGAGATATATCTATCTATATCCATCAGGGACACTTAGGCAATACAGAAGTGTCACACCCCATGGACCTTCTCCCATATCCGTTCATACAGAGACCTTAGTAATGGTTTTTGTCCTAGTGTTACTTGGAAATCATAATCCCTATATATCACTGGATGTAATAGCAATAGTGGTGACATAAGCAACTAGCAAAGTCATATTCCCATTTATGTAGGTGACTAGCAATAAGAGACACTGGCAGTGGACGTCTGTGCACAAGATGGCAGCTGAGTCATTATATTTTAGTAATTGCATTGACAATGAAACCACAGATGTGCATGCATCTGCATACACCTCTGAATCGGACCCATAGCGTCTTTTGCATACAAGACACCAAGGTCACCTGAGTATATAATAGGAACTACAGCTACCCACGGATTCATCACCTATTATAATAAATAAATATATATATATATATATATACACAAACAAATAAATATAAATCTATAAATCCACAGCACTCGCCACCCCAGAAGCGGGCTGCAATGTCTCCACTCACCACTCATAGGGTGGGGTGCATGTAGCCCATGGCCACCTACTTAAATATATACAAACAGAAAGTTCAGCACTCACCATAGCAAGCTCACTTATCCTCACAACGTCAATAAATAAATAAATGATATGGGTTTAGTGCATTGGCCAATTCACTAACTAAATCCCCATCATTTATTTATTGATGTTGTGAGGATAAGTTAGCTTGCTATGGTGAGTGCTGAATTTTCTGTTTGTGTGTGTATATATGTGTATATATATATATATATATACAAACAGAGAACCCAGCACTCACCAAAGTAAACTCACTTATCCTCAACAATTCAATAAATAAATGATGGGGGTTTAGTTGGTGGATTGGCCAATGCACGGAAGCCTGTATACCGATTCATGATGCAGCAGTGTGGTAGTCCGGTTTTAAGACTCTGTGATAGTGTAGGACCTGTATGAAGGTGGGGTACCTTGAATCGGTATACAGGCTTCCGTGCATTGGCCAATCCACCAACTAAACCCCCATCATTTATTTATTGAATTGTTGAGGATAAGTGAGTTTACTTTGGTGAGTGCTGGGTTCTCTGTTTGTATTTATTAGAGCGATGAGGTCATGGGCTACATGCACCCCGCCCTGTGAGTGGTAAGTACAGCTGTGTACCCCGCTTCTGTGGTGGAGAGTGCAGTGTTACATGCACCCCACCCTGTGAGTGGTAAGTGCATAGCTGTGCCCCGCTTCTGGTGCGGTGAGTGCTGTGGTTTTTACTCTGTGTGTGTGTATATATATATATATATTCCTGTGGAAGTCAGAAAGATGAGACATAGCTCTCCCTAGATGAAACACGTTGGATGAATCTTTGATGTATGCTGCCATTCAGATAAGCTGTTTTTATTTCAATGTACGTATTTTACGTTTTTGTAACCCCTAGTAAATTAGTCACATTATGTCTGCCTTTTTCTAGTGTTTTTTTATGTTCTCTGGATTTGTATTTAAAAAAAAAAAGTGTAAAACTTCATGTGAGCAAGGACTTCGTATGGATCATTAGAAGACTTGAGATATGTTGTTTTATATGTGTCAATCTGGTATGGGTCCACTTTTATTTATTTTTTTTAGTTTTCTACAATACACACTGGTGGTGTTCATATATTATTGCACTAGGACTCGGAAGCGCTTTTATCAAATCATCGTTTTCAGATTGGAAAGATTTGCTCTCTAAAAAATAACCCTTAGAAATTGAGAAACAGGTGGGGGCCAGTAAAAGACTGGAGATACGCTGTTTTATTTTTTCTATATGGTAGGGGTCCATCTATAAGTGTACAATGCACATTGATGGAGTTCATATTCTATACTATTGCATTAGGAGGTGCTCCTGTTTCAGATCGGAGGAGTTGGTGTGTATCCAGACAAGTGGATTTTCCTATGCACAACACTGGTTTTGGACTTTTATGTTATACACTGGTATAGCACCGAATTTTTTCTGTTTGTTAATATCTATAGTATCATCTATTCATATCTTGCTATCGATCTATCATATATATATATATATATATATATATATATATACACACACACACAGTACTGTGCAAAAGTAAAGTGTTTAATAGTTTATTTTCATCAATTACCAAAATGCAAAGTGAATGAACAGAAGAGAAATCTAAAGCAAATCAATATTAGGTGTGACCACCCTTTTGCCTTCAAAACAGCATAAATTCTTCTGGGTACACTTGCACACAGTTTTTGAAGGAACTCGGTATGAAGGTTGGTCCAAACATCTTGGGTAACTAGCCACAGATCTTCTGTGGATGTAGGCTTGCTAAAATCCTTCTGTCTCTTCATGTAATCTAAGATAGACTCGATGATGTTGAGATCAGGGCTCTGTGGGGACCATATTATCACTTCCAGGACTCCTTGTTCTTCTTTACACTTAAGATAGTTCTTATTGACATTGGATGTATGTTTAGGGTTGTTGTCCTGCTGCAGAATACATTTGGAGCAAATAAGATGCCTTCCTGATGGTATTGCATGATGGATAAGTACCTGCCTGTATTTCTCAGCATTGAAGCACAAAGAAACTGGCAATGTTGAGGAACGTAGGTACAGTGGTCGGCCAAGGAAACTTAGTGCATCAGGATGTGAGCAAGTTATATTTGAGGTCAGAGCTCTGTCCAGGCCAGTTAAATTCTTGCATATCAAACTTGGCCAAACATTTTTTGTGATTGACCTCAATGCATGCATGAGAGCATTGTCATGCTGATACAGGAAAGGGCCTTTCCTAAACTGTTACCACAAAGTTTGAGGCACACAGTTTCCAAGAATGTCACTGAATTCTGTAGCATTAAGATTTCTCTGCATACATTTATCCAGTACCGTGACACCATCGGCTGGCCACAAGCCATCTACTGCAGCTCATACCTAGAGGTCAGCAAAATCTCCAACTTCCAACGGAGAATCTGGCATCGGCACTCCCCCCAAAATCGGAGGCGACATGACTGCGTTTTGGGAATGGAGGCCATCGATGCCCCCAAACGGCTGCTGACTGTCAATCACTCGATATCTGCAACTGTTATGATTCCGACGCTGCAGGACCCATATTGCACATACAACTGTACTTTGTGAAATGGGCAGTAACAGCATTAGGATCTGAATCAGGCTCAATATGCGGTGACAAAATGAAATTTCTATATAAGAAACTGTTAATAAATAAATATATTCCAGTTCCAGCAATCCACCAATAAATGGGGCAGATGTAGTGACCTGGAGAAGGCGTAAGGAAGTGATAAACCAGTGATATGTGCAAGGTGATAAACACACCAGCCAATCAGCTCCAATATGGAAATTGACAGTTAGGAGCTGACTGGCTGGTGCGTTTATCACCTTGCACTTATCACTGCTTAATCACTTCCTTATGCCTTCTCCAGGTTAATACATCTGGCCCAATGTGTGTTGGGGGTATATGTGTGTCTGGTTCATAAGCAGTTTCACTGGGGGGTCCCCATAACTTCATTGCCCCCGGGCCCCCACCAGCCTTAATCCGGCCCTACAGCAAGGGTTTAAATGATCTAATCAAAAATGTTCCTAGTATTGCCAAAGCAATGTTGAAGGTTCATCTGAGGAAATATAGTAAGTATGTCATGTTAAACAACCCTTGCTGTGCTTCTGTCATCCTGAACCAAGAACAGCTAGTTCCCTGCTCATGTCTGCACGAGGCATCTGCTCCATGCCCAAGATAAACACAGGTCTAGCATTGTGCAAGTCCAAGTGTCTGGGAATAATCAGGGTGCATATTGTAGAATGATGGCAGAATTTACCATACCAATTTTGAGAGCAGTGAGCATATTATTGATTATTGGGAGATTTCCAGCATGAATCACCATCTTTAAACAGCATGATACTGGAAAGTGCACAGTGTGTTTACTGTGCACACACATTATATAATGTATTTGTACTTACAGCAGGAATGAGAACATGTGGCTGGTGTGTATATAAAATCCATTTGTTGCAGTAAAACTGGAACCTCACTCAGCACACAATTTTAGCAAATCGTACACTACACCCACGTTTTGCGATAACTAAAAAAATCATGGTTGTAAAGCTTTTTGAAAGCAACACTCAATATTTTTTTTTCTATTTTTTTACAATGTATTACAACTGTTACTAATGTATTTGCAGTTTGCAGTCACAATATTACGCAGAGCCGGTGACATATAAGGTAGGCTAGTCAGACAGAAGGTAGGTAGTGCCCTGCTCCTGAGGGCTTACAATCTAATGGGAAAGGGGTGAGGCTAAGACAGGAGGATGGATGACTAGGGTGGGGGTCGGAGCTACAGTAAGCAGTACTTATCGCTGTCAGGTGCAGGAGCAAGTAGTGGTCCGTGAGTGTGGTGGGCAAGTGTAGAGATATGATTTTTAATTGAGTATTTAAAGCTTTAAAGATTGGGGGAGAGATGGTTTTAGATAGGAGGCAAAAATGAGAGATGGTTATTGGAAAATAAACAAAGGAAATAACCAGAGCCGGGTTGCCATCAGGGTGCGGGGACAGAGGCGGTATTGGGGGCGGTTGCGGAGGCGGCGCTGGGAGATGAGATCATCTGCACACCGCCTCTGCCTATACTGTGAATGGGTCCCAGATCGCATCAACCCGGCAACCAGTTCACACTGCACCTGACCCGAAAATGCGGGAGTGACCCCTGTCAATATACTGGGTCGATAATGGGTTATTTGTGCAGTGTGAAAGGGGTATAACAAACAAGCATACACAAAGAGCCATGTAGCGCCATAACCAGGAAGTGTATACATCTAAAACTGTTATGCTGGGCATACCCACAACAAATATCTGGCTGATCTGCCAAGATACCAGCAGATTGGCCAGATAAATGCAGCATGTATGCGGGCGATCGATCCAGTAATATCGATTGGTCGAACATACTGGATTGTCTAGCATGTCCCTCCGATGCGATATTTTTTAAGTGTCATGTGGGCCGCATTGGGCAGTGTATCCGTCCATCCTGGGGGCGGAACGCCAATATCAGGTGAGATATCTGATAGTGTATGCCTGTGATATCTTCAGTGTCCGATAAAATAACTGTCGGTCTGACGAGCATTTTATCTGCCTGTTTATGTCCAGCATTACTGCTAAAGCATGCAAACAGCTAACATGGCTGCACCCAGTGAAAGCATGTATCATAAACAGTCATCGTGAATGATAACTGGTGTTCCATGTGTTTTGAAAGATGACAGGGTCTGATAGGCTGGTGTACCTTTTATCATTCCTATCAAGTGATAAAAAGAATATCACTCTTTGTTAAATCTACCCCTAAACCTCAGATGTAGCATAACAGAATTTAGTGAGGAGTAGTCGCGATCACTCGTATCAGAACCTTTTTTACACAGATTTGAGACTCAGTCACACATGTACAGTACAAGTACAGCATTCACCAGTGGTCCTGATGCAGATTTGTGCTCCAACCCAATGGTTTATGTACAAATCCGATTGTGCATGTGCCAAATGGTCAAGCGTGATTGCTTGCCGTGCAGCCTTATCTGCAGCGTTTGGGTGGTGGAGCTAAGGCACACACAAACGTATCCACACACAGACACATGTGCTCATACACCTACAGTATCTCTGAGTCTTTCTGGATATAAGTAATCCAACACCGTAATAGTTAAATTCTCGTGTATTTCTCTGATATTGGTATAGACTGTTTTATAAAAGTTTTTAGAGTTTCCAATAATATACTGAAAATAAATGAGGCATTGTGCGGGTTGCAGCATGCTTTGTCAGATAGGAAACGTCTAAATGTTGTTTGAGGAGTACAAGTAGATAATCTGAATGGTCTTAGTAGAAATTCACATAAAAACTGTGTTGTAGTGCTGTGTGGTACTGCAAGGCCCTTCCAATATTACTCTATTAATGAGACCATCCAGGGCAGACCTTGCATCACCACACAGCACTACAATCCATATTATATGTCAATAAGTAGTCAAAAATGTTTCATTATTTCCAATTGAGAAGCTGAGTTGGGAGTACTTGTGACTGAAGGTAAGCAGAAAATTAGTAGTATTTGTTTGCTAGTATTATTTTGTCTTACAAGAGATAGGGACCTACTGGAAATATTATGAAGAGGTAATTTTATTAAAGTCCCTCACACTGCCACCCCCTAGACCCAGGTCTACTTTGCCTAAAGCGAAGTCTGGTCATGCCCTTCAGACAGCTTGGACTGTAGTATTCTCTTATAAATTGTTAGCTTTACATTTATCAGTAGAAACAGGGAGTGAGTGCAAAAACACAGGCATGCCCATGGTTATATTCTGGGCGTGTATCTCCTGTCAGCTGCGATCATGTACGCAGAGAAACATGGCGACAGTGTTGCTTCTGCCATGTCCACTCTGCATAGCCATAGGGCTACCCTACCAATCAGTGGTCTCCTTTATTGCATCTAGGCTGCAAATGTGTACGCTATTGAGAATGAGTGTGTGATGGCTCCATAGGCCCCAGCTTCACTTGCTAACATTAGCTACTCCGTAGCCAAGAAAATCGCAATTACATTTGCGTGCAAACATGAATTAGGCCCATAGTTTGTACTGAATTGTTGCAAGTTATAAAATGTCCGGAAGTGATCGAGCCCGGTGAGTGGGCGAAACGCGTCTTCCTGACCCGTGATACTGCTGTGGCCTGTCTACACTTGTGGACCCCCGCTTACTTCACTCTCTCAACAGCCTTTCCACAGTCCGCACCTTACCTCCTCACGATCGCTGTAAAACTTCATTCATTCACGGCATCCAGCCCGTGCTATTCTCTTAGCAGCTACTTGTAGCCCACATGCTCTGACAGGGAGTTCCTATTTGGCCCTTTAAGGTATATCAGTCAGTTATCCTGAGCAAAGCTTCAAGAGTTTGTTTTACATATTTAAGTATTTATTTTCTTTATTGTGCATGTGACTGTTGGCAAAACTATTTGATACCTATAATATGCTGTCTCTCTATTATACTCTTATAAAGAGTTATAGTGTGTTATAGTAAGTTATATGTTTGTGTTTGACCATTTACACTATTGCTTTTGACACTGTAGTTGTCTTTATAAGCTGTTTTGAAGTTAAAGCCTTTGGAAATAAGGAAACCATTCCATACTTTATAGAAAAATTAAACAAGGGAGAATCACATCTTTTGTCCTGGCTACATAATTGTTGATATAATGAATACGATATATGTGCAAATACATTATTCTTTTTTGATATAGGAACAAGGATTACTACAAAAAAACTTTTGTCAATATGAGTATTTCTTACTGTGACTGCCATGACAATAGATTTTGCTTGCACTATTGTGAGAAAGAAATTGAAGTTTTTTTGACTCTGTTACCAAATCGGTTTCTATTTTTCTAAATCATTATCGGACTTTCATCTCTGATTCTGGGCTCAAGTCTTTATATTTGAACCCAGTCTAACAGTGACAGCAGATCGTCTCTACACTTCCTTCTGACTTTCTAACACTTCTCTCCTAAGGTATACTTATATCAGATTTCTCAATTTCTTGCACCTTTCTTGGTGTTAGGTGGACTCTCATTAGTGATCCGTTAGTCATTACCTTTATGATTACTACTATCATACCACACTGTCAATGCCCAACACCGTCCGATCTTGGAAGCTAAGCCGTGTTGGGCTTGGTTAGTACCTGGATGGGAGACCACCTGGGAATACCGAGTGTTGTAGAAATTGGGGTAATATCTGACTCTGTGCATAACGCTAACAGCAGATCCGGACCCGGTTTGGAGACTTTGTGATAAATCTTTCATATTGGTGAAAATGATGTGCACTATGTGTTGAATGTGCAAAATAATATTTTTCTATAATACTGTAAAATAATCACAAACTCTCCTTTTTTAGGTGTTCTGTAAATACACCTGCATTCTTTTTTTGTATAATCTGTTTTTATTCAAGAAGATATAAGGGTTACATCACGTTCAAACATTTTGGCGACAAAACATATAATGAGGGTCAAGTACATTTTAGCCAAAGAAAACAGAGTGGTAGGTCACTTCAGGCTCTGGGTAACTGGTATAGGTACAAGCTTCAATATATTATCTTGTAGTATCAAAGTAGTATCAATTTGCAATCTGCCTGCACAGTGACTACAATTGTGATGTCTCAGGTAAGCATAATAAGATAGGTGGAAGAAGAGCGAGGTATGAAATAAGGATAGGAAAAAGAAGAGAGTAGAGAGTGACCAGGACTGGGGGCCTTCGAACTGAGTAATAAATGTAATGTAGTCATATTGATCGATCGACTGCGAAGCTAGATCATTTGGTAGCGTAAGCGTAATCTTTGTAATCTTTAGAGGACGTATATTCTATCCAGGGTAGCCAGGTGGCCATGAACTCTGAGAGTTTGTCTCTGGAGACCAGGAGGATGTTCTCCATGTTCATAAAGTAGTTAATTCTAGTGAACCATAGTTTTCTTGTGGGCGGGTTTGGGGATCTCCATAGTGTGGGGATAACTGCCCGAGCTGCATTAGATAGGTGGCGGAGTAATGATGTCTTGTGTTGGGCCAGCGAAATTGAAGAGTGGGAGAGTAACCAGAAGGCTGGGTCGTTAGGGATAGGGGTTTGGAGTATATCTCGTGAGATGGAAATGACGTCTGCCCAAAAAGGACAGAGTAGGGGGCAATTCCACCAGATGTGCATTAGGGTGCCGGTGGCGTTAAGGCATCTCCAGCATCTGTCCGTCACTCCAGGGTACATGAAGTGGAGGAGGGAGGGGTGTCTGTACCATCTCATTAACAGTTTATATTGGGTTTCCCTAACTTGTATACACACTGAGCTTTTGTGAGATTTGAGGAATATCTTCTGCCATTCTTTATTTGTTAGTTGAATCCCAAGGTCCCTCTCCCAGGCCACCTGGAAGGGTGCGGGTATCTGAGCATCAGAGCTCTGTAGCAGTTTGTAAAGCGCGGAAACAGTGTGTTTGGGGGTACATTTTGAAACGCAGAGCCTTTCGAACTGTGTTAGTTCCCGTGAGGCCTGGACATATCTGTGCTTAGAGTGCAGGAAATGTCTAAGCTGTAGATATTTCTAGAAGTCATGTTGCGGGATTTCCCATTTTAATCGTATTTCTGAAAACTGCCTAACACCTGAGGAAGTCGCCAGCTGGCCTACCCTAAAGAGACCCTCTAGGGCCCAGTCTCTAAAGTGGGAGGGCGTTAAACCTGGCATAAAATCGGGGTTAGCTAGGAAAGAGGTCAGCGGGCCAAAAGCGGAGAATAGGGAGGGCCAGTTGCGCGCTTTTTTCCAAAAGGAAAGGGTAGCCGTGATAGTTGGGTGAGGGGTTGGGGGTCTGGGTAGGGAAGAGAGCCAGGGGAAGATCTCTGGGAATTGTTGTATGTAGAGCCCCTCCAAAGCCACCCATTGCTTAGTATCCCGACTCCTCGTCCAATCCAACACCCTATTAAGCAATATTGCCCAATAGTAGCCTCTGACATCAGGTAGTTGGAAGCCACCATTACGAGTGGAACGAATCATGGTGGATCGGCTAATTCTAGGCCGTCTCCGAGACCATATGAATTGTTGTATCAAGAGTCGTATGGACTTGAACCAGGAGTCTGGGATCTGTATAGGGAGGGCCTGTAATTTGTAGAGGAGTTTGGGGAGAGTATCCATTACACCTGCATTCTTTAACATTTCTGTTTATTCCAGGATACAAGTATATGTGATATGAAATAAAAGTCTAATTTTTAACATTATTCTCATCTCTTTTTCTTTATAAGGGTGTGCCCGAAAAAGTCGTCTTTTCTTTTTCTTATTCAAGTTATAAAATGAGTAATGATCATTCATTAGATACTATTTGCACATGTTTCTCTCAAGGCTAAATATAGGATGGCCAAGCCTCTAATTTCCAAAGCACAACATTTTATCCTTTTAAATAAAATAACTATGTTTTATGAAGCTGCCTAACTTCTGCGGTGTCTTTCAAGCTATAAACTTTACTGTCTGTTTTCTTGTATTTCATGAACTTTCCTGACCACAGTTGCCCTGTGGTATCTGTTTGATGTGATTCATGAAAGGCTTACTTGGTTCTCCAGAGAAACATTCATAGAACACACACTAATCAGCCGGCCTAGTTCAGCAGCATCTAAATGGGGGGTGGAAATACTGTAGCATATAGTTTTGTGCAGTTTTTCCATCTTATCGCAGAGATTGTGCGTCAGGATTAGCTCTGCTGTAATAGCTGAGGCTGATTTCTACTGCAGCTTGGCTCTCATTCAAACTACTCAGTTGCAAGTCAGAACTGCTGTAAGACATTTTTTACTGTACACTTCCACTGTCAGCCTAACGATTTATTACATAAGTGGGGAAAAAAACTTTAAAGCGCAGATAGAGATATTTGCTGCCTTTGCATGTTTATGAAAAATTGCTGTCTAGAATGATAATACAGAAATTTAGAACACTGTTTATCTATATGTGAGTGGACAATACTATTTATTTATTGAACGTTTTTTCTTTCTATGGCCGAACCTATTAGGATTTTACTGGATTGTACTCTGTAGGAGAATAGATAATTGGTAGTATTTTAGCTCAGCATTTATGTATAAGTAGATGTGCATAGTCATTGACATAGCACACATCTAGTGTTTGATTGGATCATTTGTATAGCGATTGACCTGCAGTTACAGTACATAAGGCAAATTCTTCTATAATAGGGAAAATGGCGATACATACAGCTCTCCGAGCATACGCTGTCACAGCTGATCTCCTCGTTCTTTGAAAGTAACATTATGTTATATGAAAGTACGTATTGATGGTGATATTGTGTCTAGAGTCAGACTGTGACTGTCACCACTAGCTTCAATGGTGAGAAAATGGCAGGTGAGCCATCTGTAACATCAACATTTAGATGTTTAGCTCTCCTGAATTTTAAGCTACTACAACTCCCATAGTGAAGTCAGCTGTTGTTTTTGGATAACCTTATCTTTACAGCTGCAGCTTCATCTGAAACCTACTGTCATTTGTTAGAGGCACACTATTTTTGCCAAGCCCCCTACCTGTTAACCCCTTTACTTACCATAAAACTTTAACACTCTATATATAATATATACTAGAAGTCTTAAGTTTAGCAAACATTTGAATTAAATTAATTAATTTACTTAACATAAGGGATGGCCATCGACCATCGATGATTCCAAATAATTGATGGTTTAAGGCCGATGTCAAATGGTTTTGCCACAGATAGAAGAGAACCAGATAGTTTCCCTCCATCGATGGCTTAGCTTAAACAATTATTATTATTTTTTTACAAGATGCCAGGGCACTGAGTATAGCTCCACCCCGACACCCATGAAGCCCCGTCCCAGGCTGTGATTGGCCCGTGGGTAGAGTTACCACCTCAACCCTTTAATTCTGGATACATGTTAATTACACAGGTTACATAGACTCCATTTCACCTGGTTTTAATCAGCCACAGAACCTGTGTAATTAATATGTGTCCAGAATTAGAGGGATGAAGTGGTAACCCTACCGGCAGGTCATTCACAGCAATAACAGGGATGGCCATCTATGAGTTAAACCATCGATGGTCTCCCATAGCATAGTTAGTGACCATCGATGGCCACTCACAGTTTTGCCATCAATGACCATGCTCGATGGCGGACACACCAATGGTCATCCTTAGATGTGATTCAATGACCAACATCGACTATTATTATTATTATTAACCTTATCTATATGGCGCCACAAGGGATCTCCAGCAGTGTCTCATTTGGGATCCCGGGTGTCGGGATTGTGATCCCAGTCGGGATACCGGCGTTGGCATTTTGAGCTGTGTCGGGATTCTGCCGTTTGTATTTGGACTACCGGGATCCTGACCGGATCACCATCTGAATCCAAATGTGTGTATATTTGGAGTCTGGAGTCCAAATCTGAATGGATAAATGGCACTACTTGCTGCTTTATGTTGTACATTTACTGTTTTGACGTAGCCACGCTGTGTGATGGATTGATTTCTTAACATCTGTGATGGTGCATGCATGTGACTATGAACACATGACTTGTAAAACTATATAATTATCTGTACAATACAACATTGTAAATGGCCGTACACCATCTTTCCTTCCCCTGTTTTTTATACTCTCCTGGACATTCCGCTTCTATTTCACTTTTTTGTCCAGGAATTTTCACACTATAACATCCGCTCCTGTTACAGCGATACATGTAAGCATTCTGACCGTTATGCATCACTGGAACAGTAAGTGTTAACAAATAGGTGGTAATGCAAGATAAAGATGCAAAACTTATAGACATTCTCCAGTTTGTATTTGACATTTTATACAGAGACTTAAAAACTACCCAACCATTCCTTCTTCTGTAATTGCACACACATCTGTTTTGCTATATATGACAATAATTCTATTGCAGATACTCTAATCATTAAGAGTAAAATGAGTTTTGGACCTATTGTGCATTGAATGAAATGTCTGTGTTATTCTCTGTTTCAGGAATAGAACTCTGCCCTCCTGGCCAAAGATTCATGATCACCATGGTGGCCAGTTTCATTGGAATGGCCGGACAGTTCCTTCTGCCAGGTTTGGCAGCCCTATGCAGAGACTGGCAGATCCTCCAGGCTGTGATCATCTGCCCTTTCATCTTGATGCTATCCTACTGGTAGTAAGTGTATTATTTATGTTCATGGGAAAGAGGGAGATTTGCAGTTTTCTGAGTTGAATATACAGTATGTGACTACATTATTAGTTATTCTAATATACCAGGTATTTACATGTTGTTGGTGGTGACTAATCTGGGGAAAATCTCTCTGTTGCTTTTTTATTATGATGTTTCAAACTTGAAAAGCGCTTTTATTATGCAAAGACTCTGCACAGTGAATTGCTGTAGCAATTATGTATGTTGGAAATAGATTTTCAGCATTATGGAAGAAACATTCCCAGTGCTACTGTTTTATCTCCAGTTTTATGTGACTGGGAAAGATTCTGTCTACGTATGAAAAATGCCACCGCTTTTTGTTTTATTTCCCCCTGTTCCTGCACCCATAGCTTTATATTGCATAAGATTCAGCAATTACAAGGTTACTTTAAAGATCTAGCACAGCGTTATTTGTTTAGTAAATTGAATATAATGTATATCCAATGCTGTGTATTACTGTACAGAATAATCTGCATCAAATAGCTGGAGTGTTTTTATGCTCTTTTGCTGCTCTGCTGCTAGTTAGTGGGGAAGTGCTTCCCTAAAAGATCAGATATTATAGTGAGAGTGATAGCTTGGGAAACTTGTTCTGCAGAAATGCACTGTGTGGCTTCATATACAGGTACAGGGAGAGCTAGGTCACATGAACTCAACTCACATGACTACAGTCTGAGCTGTTTCACCTTAACCAAGCTCTTCTGGATACTCTTCTAAAGAAGCGTGAGGAGCTTTAGCTCTCTGTGGTGGAGTGGAAAGGTAATAACTTGTTATCAGACTTGCAGTGGATAGTCTGCTTAACACTCCTTAATGAATTCTATCAGTGTGATTTATACCTCCGTTTGGGCGATGTCAGGAACCCCAGTAGGTTTCTCTGTTTGGCTCTGACTAGGTTAGAGACAATAATTGATGCACCCTGACTGGTACTACACTCACGTCAGGTCTGCAATCATGCAGATTCCAGAGTCCTGATGTAGTGATGGCAGAGCATATACGGAAATGGACTAGTAAAATAATACTTTACATAAAGGGGAGTGCAATGCTTAGATTGTTAAATTCGGGCGCAGGATATAATACTCAATTAAAAAAGAAGAAATTATCCTCCACATTAATTGTGCCTAGAAAAGCAGCTCCCAAACAATGATATAGGAAATCACAGATATATATTAAAACAAAGGGTAATATTGTTACTCAAAGAGAGTGCTCATACAATTTATTGAACAAATATTAAAAATAGTCCAACCGGGACACAAGAAAAATGCTCCCTTACCTTTTATCAACTATTCACCCTAATAGTGATGTCATGACCAAGTCCCTGATGACTGGGACTAGTCCAGGGAACATACCAGCAGTGCCCATGTAACTATTCACCTAAGTACAAATAACTGTACATAATTTCCCCTGTGTCACATGAAATATGGTATGTTCACATTTGCAACAAATCACATTATCAAGCCTCATTCACCTGATTGCATTCCCTGCCTCTTTTTAATTTACTGGGGTGGACAGAGCTAGAACATTAAATTCATGTTTGGCCCACCCACCTTGTGCAAGAAATTTGATCTTGGTACACAGTATTTGCTTTCTTTCCCCAGGGATTTCTCCCTCATTTTGGTATCTTCTGTAAGTTATGGGACAGTAGGAAGCCATGCCTAAAACTTTCTGGTTGTCATCTTATACATGTTGATCAACATCTGTGATGATGACTCTACCAGCAGCTTAGTAAACATGAAAATGATTATGCCTTTTAAATTCATGTCTCTGCTGCAATAAAAAAAAATTGTATAAAAATGTATTTTTTTTTATTTTTATTATTATTATTATTATTATTATTATTTATAATTCTAAAGTGTAATAAGTGTTTTTCGTTTGCCTGAAGTATCTTTCCAGAGTCTCTAAGATGGCTTATGGCCACAATGCAGTTTGAAACTTCTAAGAAGCAAATTCTTCAAACCATTCACAGGAACAGAGTGAACATGGAAAATGACATCAAGGGAGTAATGCCGGGTGAGTCCTGTATGGTTGTTCCTTTGGGACCAGTATGATATCCCGGCAGTCGGGAGACAGACACAGGGATCCCAACAGCCGGGATGCCGGAGGTGAGCACTGCGTGTCCCCTCGTGTGCTCGATGCGCTTGCCACAGGTTTATATTCACCCTCGGGTGGTGGCGTGGACCACCACCCAAGTGGGGATTCAAGCCAGCGGTCCGGATTCTGATCGCCGGTATTTCACCGGGTGTCTGGATTCTAGCGTCTGTATCCTGACAGCCGGTAAATTGACTGCCTCCCGTTCCTTTAGCATGTAGGCTGGTATTCAATTACCCGCTCGCTGCGCTCGCCACACTTCGGGCCCAGTGGTGACCTTCGGTGAAATCTGTGTGTTTTTCGGAGAAACACTTGTTTTCGGACGAAAATGGGGAGCTGATTTTGGGGATTTGGTTTTGCCTGCCTGAGGCAGGTGGAACAAAATCCCTAATAAACCGCTGCTCGCACTGGCTTATGGGGGCTAAGGAGCCCCTTGTGGGAATAGTCCCTGTTGGTCGGAATGCCGATCGTTAGGATAGTGAGGGTCCGGGATGTAGGTGCCAGTATTGTGACCGGCGGTCACATAACTACATCCCGTATGAGTCACCTGAGAACAGGCCCATGCGCTAGCCTCAGCTTTGTTACACAGATTCTCTAGCTTCACTAGTCCTATCACAGGTCAGAATATGGTGATCATGTACCTTCAGCTTTTTCTTTCAATGTTTTTAGGGCTTTTATGTATTAAAGTAAAAATAAAATAAAAAAGTCACCCCTGAGCTTTCACTATCTCTTGGCAGAGGCATGTTGTGCTGGTTATGAATAGCACATGATGATGAGGGCATGCATTGTAAATAGTGTTTCAAATAAATCCATGTGTGATGTGTTTATTCTGTGACAGCTTGTTCCAGAACACACACAGGGCCTGCTGTCACAGGAACCATGGCAAGTTTGTCACATAGTGGGGAAAGTGTACAGCTGCAGAGGAATCTTTGCAATGAGCTAGGTGCTGTCATGGAGGAACTTTTTAGAAACCTTACATGACATCATGGCTCTGTCATACAGGGGCTACAGTCCACATGTATAGAATGCACATGGTGGTTCCACATAACTTTACATAGCCAAGTAATCACATAATCAGTAATAGGAGTAACCAATCACATATTCATAAATAGATACATTTGTTGAAAAGCATTTGATATTGCACAGGGACGGAATTCTAGGAGCCAATGGAGACGCCTCCCTCCGGACTACAAGCACTGAATGTACAGCAGCATCTGTGTGGTTCACAGAGGGATGAAAGTGTGACCGCTGCTGTTCTAATGGAGCTCTGTCTGTACCCACTGCTGCAGCTGCTGAGTTACTCCCAGGAGCGCTCTGCCAATGCCTGCAACAGGGGACAAGATGGCTACCGCCCAGGTCCATCTTAACAGCAGTGTAGGCCCCTTGGCAAAGCAATGCACTGTGGCCCCTACCCATCCTCCAGTGGTAGGGGTGGTGGTGGGAGGTGCTATCAGCAGCAGCATTGATGTCCCGCAGGCGATAGGGTGCTCTATCTTCTGCTCAGCATTTATGACCTGGAACAGTAGTTTCTGCTAATTACTCCTTTGCTGCACAGATGTTGGGAGATGAGCAGGAGGGAGAACACTAAACTGTAGAAGGAGGCATTGGACTGAATGAAGGGGCCCCTATACATGACTTCCAGGGTGGTAGGGGGTGTTTAATATGCAGGGGAGGGGTGGATAGTGGAGTGGGCTTAATATTCATCATTTTCCGGTCAGCTTACTTGACTGCAGATATCTCCAGTTCCTGGAAATAGATTTCTTGGCTTTCAATAGGATTACTTGGAGATCAGAGTTCAGGAGCAAGAGCAATCCACCGCAGAAAACAAAACTGCATACCAGGCGTGTGGAGCTGGAGCAGGGACCAGCTGCTGGAAGGCTGATATCCCTGGTTCTGGGCATAGTAGAGACAAGCTGCCAGTGTCTACCGAAAGGGGAGAGTCCCAGTTTTTGGAGTATACCCTTAGTCAGAAAAACTCTGAGAAAGTCCGGCATAACCTGAGATATCTGGCTGGGAAAAACTATTAACAGGCTCGGATAGGGACCACTGCTTTGAAGTCGGATATCTCCGGTTTCCCACGGACGATTTTCAAAACTCTGGTACCCCTGGAAAAAGGGGAGTCTCAATTATCAGCCTAGGGCCCTTATACTTGTGTAGCCCATACGAAAAGATGGCCCTGTTTCTGCCTGGTACCGCTCAGCCTGCGCTGCAGCAAGTGATGATGCACCTGTCGCCGCTGCTGGACTGTGAGATGTGACCCACAGGTGAATGCTGATTCTGCATGCTGCAAGTGGCTGAATCTCGTGAGTCTGACCCTGACCCAACGTCCGTTGTCACGCAGCATAGCTGGAGCCCTGCTAATTCACTGCAGGCTCCAATCCCTGTAGACCAGCTGAGAGCGATATGTATATAATTCATGTGTGTTTTATATATATATATATATACACATATATACATACACACACATATATATATATATATATATATATATATACACACCATATTTGTTTTCACTTTTTTATTAACGGACAGGAGGGCACTTAACTTCATCTTGCCTCCAGGCAACTGGGATGAACTTAACGCCCCTGGCACAGAGATGGGAAGAAAGTGGGTATAAGCATAAGCAATTACTTGTGTTTCATGTCTATAGCTAGATACATGCATTCGCGATTGCTTTCATACCCATTTGTATAAATAATCATAAGAAAACATGTAACATTTAAACACTTGAAATTAAAATGAAGTTAAGACACCAGATTGCAAAAGCTCTGTCATGAGCCTAATTAACCAGTATCAGACATCCTATCAAGACCACTCTCACAGGGCCATAGAGATTGGGTCCAGGTAATGTAGGGGGCGTGACCTAATTGTGGTTGTGTGGCCATGCCCTCTAATTATGAAAAAAAGTGTGTGCTTGGCATAACGAGCTGCACTGAGGGGCACCACAGCCGGAGGCAGATCTGGGGGAGTAAAGATTGGGAAGGGGGCGTGATCAGTGTGATTGCTTTCCCCCACCACACACATCATGCAGGAAGAGGAGACTGCTGGGGAGAGAGGCTGCTGGCTCTGATAGATATAAGGTGGGTGGACGCGGCCAGTTACTACTCCGTTTTCACCCCTCTGCACCCCTGCATTCTTGTAGGGGGAAGATAGGTGATTAGGAGTGGTTTTCTATTAAGCTAATTGTGGTTTTAACTTTTAAGGCTGAGAAGCAGCCTCTGTTGAAAGTAAATATACCCCCTCCCCCTGGTCTCCTAAATATACCCCCTCCCCCTGGTCTCCAAAAACCTGTGCAATAAAATTGCTAAGATGTCTCTCATTTCATAGTATTGACAAGGCATATTTAATAATCCAAATTTACATACTTTTTTATTTTTTTATTCACTTCACAAATATCATTTTGTCATTTCTGTACTTATTTTTTGTTAATAAGCACTGTATATTTGTATATCAAATGTATAAATCTATAATACATGTGCATTTGCCTTCTCTAAAGAAGATAGTTTGTTGCTTACCTATATTAGTATGACTCGAAAAAAATGAACCCTTTAAATGCTAGAGGATAGTGTATGTGAGAGGAGTTCTTTGAATGTGAGTGTGTGTTTCTGTATATAGCAAAAATGCTGTCGTCCTATTGCCCAGAACAAGTAGGTGTTAGTCTGAGTAGTGATAACTGATGTGAGGATGCTGTTTTGGATATTCAGGCTAAATCTGTACCTGAGTAATAGGTGGACAGAGATATTGACAGCCAAGATATTGAGTGGGCCTTACCGTAGCATCTATAGTCAGGGAAACAATGAGCGGCTAATCTCTTGACATTGCTGTTGCCATGTATGGTATGTTATATACTTGTAACGTGATAATACATAGAGCACTTAACAAAGCTAGAAAAGATCACACACCATAAAAAGGGAGGCAGTCAATTTACCGGCTGTCGGGATCCCAGCTGTCAGGATACAGAAGCCGGAATCCCGACACCCAATGAAATACTGGTCCATGCCACCACCCAAGGGGGAATATAACCCTGTGGTGACAAGCGAGCCCGCGATGGGACACACTGCGCTCGCCACTGGTATCCTGACGGCCGGAATTTCGACAGCCGGATATCATACTGGTCCCCATACTGAAATGATGAATAAATGTATTTATTTGACTCCCGATGGGTTGCACAAAGTATGGCCTTCTGTCTCGAGTCCCTGTTAGTATAGCTGTGATTGAGTTGGGGACCTATTTCATGTTTTTGGACATGTCCTAAGATTCATCATTTGTGGCACCTGGTTTTTGTGTTTATTTCCAAGGAGACAGGGATCACTGTTCCTCCAGATCCCCTTATAGCACTGTTTCATTTTCATTATGGGGACGTTGCCTCAGGGAATAGATATGTGATGGGACATATTTTAATTGCTACAAAAGTCCTTATAGCTCAGCATTGCGCTTGGACGTTATACAGCATCTTTAAGCACTAGAAACCAATGCCATACATGTATATTGTACGTACTGCTATTTATATAGTTGTGTTGTTGTATTGCAGAATTGGAGCGAGAACTCCTGAGAAGGCCCAAAAGAGTTTGCATTGTAAAAGTTGTTGGGACACGGAACCTGTGGAAGAATATTCTTGTCCTTTGTGTGAACTCGTAAGTCTCTAGAAAGCATTAAATGTTTAAAGAAATTCTGGTGTTTGTCGGATAAGTGTTGATTCTAGTCACAGCTATTGCATACTGCCTACTATAAGGGTGTAATAAGGCACATACCTCATTCAGTCAGCGGGGAAGCAGAAAATAGGTATGCTGTTAATTTTAGTGGCCTTAGGACATTTCCATTACACTTTTCTTGGTTGGCACAAAACAGACGACCCTGATGTATCCTCATACATCATTGCTGAAATCACAGCAAACAACCCCTCTCAGCACGCCTGGTCCCATGAGACCCTGCTAGTGTCAAGCGTCTTTTTTACGCAATGGAATGTGACCAGGATTCACTGGGAGAGACTGCTGACAAATTTGATATGTGACATGTATATTGTTCTGTATATCTGTGTGCGACGGAGTCCCTGACTCTATATACAAAGTGCTATGATGCAGCATCCGTGGCTTTTTTGCATGTCGGGTTCCGTTGTGCTTCGTATACAGGCTCAGTCACACACAAGTGCCGTATATCAAATTAATCAGCACAGTCTCCCGATGCGTGTTTAAGATGCATTTTCTGCTAAAAAGATCCCATACTCTAGCAGAGTTGCACGGGACCTGGCGGCTCACTTGCTCCAGGCATCTTGTGCTTTATGGCGTATTGAGGCTAGATGTATGAGGACACATCTGTACAACAATATCTAGGACTTCAGGACACTGTCTTATTATTCTCCACTCTGTGGAATGACCTTTTTCCCGTGACAAAACTTTTGTCTAGCAACCATAACCACCAAGCCATTTTCCTTACCTCCCTAGGTTATTGTACCTGATTGCCACCCCTCACCGCAGATATCCCAAAACTTACATATATCCTTTGCCTATGAACAAACACCCTCTGGCCCCAGACCATTACCGCAATGCATGTTTTCCCAGGGCAGTTTATCTGAACCTTTATGCAATCTGTGACCCTTAACCTTACGTATGCAACTTCTGTTATCATATGGGTTTTAAGCCTGTGAGCAGGGACCTCTTCTCTGCATGTTATTACCCAATCTTGTTAATGTGTTTGTTTTTTGAAAAGAGCTCTGGAATATGCTGGCAATATAGAAATAAATATAAATAATACGACTATAGTTACAGCAACATTTCAAATCAGGATTGTCCTAAAGAGATATGTTTCAATATGTGGTCCTCAGTATTCAGTATTCCCTGATAAAAAGAAAAATGTTTCTGTACTACCAGTAAAAGAGAATAGATTCTGACATTTTTTTTTTTTTTTTTTTCTGCCTTTCCTGACAACCAACTGCATAGTACAGCCTCCCAGCAAAGACAGAACCGCAGCACCACACGCTCACAAGCTGTGTAAACAAATGACAAGTTACTCATGTTCAAAGCAGCTTATTCATTGCACACACTGATCCATAGGGGTATATGCAATTCACGGCGAATCGCGGCAAATTATCGCCGTTTTTTCATTCGACACAATTCGACAGGTGAATTCCGGCAGGTGGCTGCCGGAATTCACCATATTAAATGAAAAACGGATTCGACATTCCCGCGGGCGAAAAACGGCAGCTTTGCCGGATTTTGCCGCAAATTAAAAAAACGGGGAAAAACCCGGAAAAAAATGGCGTGGGGTCCCCCCTCCAAAGCATAACCAGCCTCGGGCTCTTCGAGCTGGTCCTGGTTCTAAAAATGCGGGGACAAAATTGACATGGGATCCCCCGTATTTTTAAAACCAGCACCGGGCTCTGCGCCTGATGCTGGTGCAAAAAATACGGGGGACAAAAAGAGTAGGGGTCCCCCCGTATTTTATACACCAGCATCGGGCTCCACTAGCTGGACAGATAATGCCACAGCCGGGGGTCACTTTTATACAGCGCCCTGCGGCCGTGGCATTAAATATCCAACTAGTCACCCCTCGCCGGGGTACCCTGGGGGAGTGGGGACCCCTTCAATCAAGGGGTCCCCCCCCCAGCCACCCAAGGGCCAGGGGTGAAGCCCGAGGCTGTCCCCCCCCATCCAAAGGCTGCGGATGGGAGGCTGATAGCCTTGAGTAAAATGACAGAATATTGTTTTTTCCAGTAGTACTACAAGTCCCAGCAAGCCTCCCCCGCAAGCTGGTACTTGGAGAACCACAAGTACCAGCATGCGGGAGAAAAACGGGCCCGCTGGTACCTGTAGTACTACTGGGAAAAAAATACCCAAATAAAAACAGGACACACAAACCGTGACAAGTACAACTTTATTACACACTGCCGACACACACATACTTACCTATGTTGACACGCCGACTGCCACAGTCTCCGACGATCCGAGGGTACCTGTTAAAAAATTATACTCACCTTCCAGCGTCCAGAGATAAATCCACGTCCAGAGTATAATCCACGTACTTGTTAAAAAAACAAACCGCATACCCGACCATATGCCGGACTGAAAGGGGTCCCATATTGACACATGAGACCCCTTTCCCCGAATGTGCCGGGAGCCCACGTGACTCCTGTCACTGAGGTCTCTTCAGCCAATCAGGAAGCGCTACTACGTGGCGCTCACCTGATTGGCTGTGCGCTGTATGTGCTGTGACAGCGCATCGCACAGCTCTCTCCATTACTTGCAATGGTGTGAACTTTGCGCTGACTGGCGGGTGACCCCACCGCTAACCGCAAGGTTCCCACCATTGAATATAATGGAGAGGCTTTGCGATGCGCTGTCTGAGCTCAGACGCGCAGAGCCAATCAGCAGAGTGCAAGGACGTTGCACTCGCTGATTGGCTGAAGAGACCTTTCAGTGACAGCTGTCACGTAGAGGTCTCTGCATTCGGGGAAAGGGGTCTGATGTATCAACATGGGACCCCTTTCAGTCCGCTGGCACGGGTTTTTGCGTTTTGTTATTTTGCCAAGTACCTGGATTATACTCTGGACGTGGATTTATCTCTGGACGCTGGAAGGTGAGTATAATTTTTTAACAGGTACCCTCGGATCGTCGGAGACTGTGGCAGTCGGCGTGTCAACATAGGTAAGTGTGTGTGTCGGCAGTATGTAATAAAGTTGTACTTGTCACGGTGTGTGTGTCCTGTTTTTATTTGGGTATTTTTTTCCCAGTAGTACTACAGGTACCAGCGGGCCCGTTTTTCTCCCGCATGTTGGTACTTGTGGTTCTCCAAGTACCAGCTTGCAGGGGTGGCTTGCTGGGACTTGTAGTACTACTGGAAAAAACAATATTCTGACATTTTTCTCAAGGCTATCAGCCTCCCATCCGCAGCCCTTGGATGGGGGGGGACAGCCTCGGGCTTCACCCCTGGCCCTTGGGTGGCTGGGGGGGGGGACCCCTTGATTGAAGGGGTCCCCACTCCCCCAGGGTACCCCGGCCAGGGGTGACTAGTTGGATATTTAATGCCACGGCCGCAGGGCGCTGTATAAAAGTGACCCCCGGCTGTGGCATTATCTGTCCAGCTAGTGGAGCCCGATGCTGGTGTATAAAATACGGGGGATCCCTACTCTTTTTGTCCCCCGTATTTTTTGCACCAGCATCAGGCGCAGAGCCCGGTGCTGGTTTTAAAAATACGGGGGAACCCCTGTCAATTTTTCCCCCGCATTTTTAGAACCAGGACCAGCTCGAAGAGCCCGAGGCTGGTTATGTTTTGGAGGGGGGACCCCACGCCATTTTTTTCAGGGATTTTACCATTCCATCCAAAAAAAATAAAAAATAAATATTATTTTTAAAAATATATAAATAATACTTGTGCCTCCAAAAAAGACAAACCAAGTACCTAATCCCTTCTAATATAAATAGATATGATATTACCAAGAAAAAAAAAAACACAAAAAAAACATGTTTTAATTTTTTTTTATTAGTTTCACCCTCCAAAGTGTGTCGGATTGAAAATGACGAATTTACTGTCTAAAAGCACTGTTGTCGAATTTCCAAACTTCCATTGAATAGACTTTGGTCGAATTGCAGCATGTGTATCATTGCAAAAAAGTCGAATTTGTCAAAAGTCGAATTTCAAAAAGTCGAATTTTGAAAGTCCGTTTTTTTGTCGGAACGTACTGAATTGCATTGTCGATTTTATTTTTTATTTTTTTTTTGGCGAAAAATTCCCGAAATTCGACAATTTCGGGAATTCGACCGCAATTGCATATACCCCATAATCTGCTTGATTTTGCTCTACTAAAAGTTGATCACTGTTGGTGGAACACTGTCACACAGCCACCACCAGGGCCATAGACCACTCACCCCTAGACATCCCCCACACACACCACCACCACCACCACCACCACCACAACTGACTCACCTGACTTTCAAATCCCCTACCATGCCTGACAGTGGGCAGTCTTTGATCCTACTGCTACAGCTCTTCCTGGGGGGCGGCTGGTGATTGGGCGGTGCTAGATTGGAGTGCCCACCAATGTCAGTGTGGCACAGGTTTGCCCCCAGGTATACTGAGATTACCAGAATCGGTGTCTGCCAATTCCAGTGTTTAGTTACAAATGCTGATGGCATTATGCCATCAGTAGGGGTTGTGGCGGGTCCTGTGCGCGCACAAATATGTGTAAAGTAAATTGAAAGTCACTACTTCAGTGGTGTCAGAGCCTTAAACAGAAAAGTACATTTTATAATGGTGTTGCATTACATCTCCAGTAATGTAACACCATTATAAAACATAAGTCAAACATCGTTCTTCTTGGGTGGAATCTATACAATTCATGTTATATGGATCAGTCCTAAACCTTATTTCTCTGACGTCCTAGTGGATGCTGGGAACTCCGTAAGGACCATGGGGAATAGCGGCTGCGCAGGAGACTGGGCACAACTAGAAGAAAGCTTTTAGACTACCTGGTGTGCACTGGCTCCTCCCACTATGACCCTCCTCCAAGCCTCAGTTAGATTTCTGTGCCCGGCCGAGCTGGATGCACACTAGGGGCTCTCCTGAGCTCCTAGAAAGAAAGTTTATTTTAGGTTTTTTATTTTACAGTGAGACCTGCTGGCAACAGGCTCACTGCATCGAGGGACTAAGGGGAGAAGAAGCGAACCTACCTGCTTGCAGCTAGCTTGGGCTTCTTAGGCTACTGGACACCATTAGCTCCAGAGGGATCGACCGCATGGAACTGGCCTTGGTGTTCATTCCCGGAGCCGCGCCGCCGTCCCCCTTATAGAGCCAGAAGCAAGAAGAGGTCCGGAAAATCGGCGGCAGAAGACATCAGTCTTCACCAAGGTAGCGCACAGCACTGCAGCTGTGCGCCATTGCTCCTCATACACACTTCACACTCCGGTCACTGAGGGTGCAGGGCGCCGGGGGGGGGGGGCGCCCTGAGCAGCAATAAAAACACCTTGGCTGGCAAATATATCACAATATATAGCCCCAGAGGCTATATATGTGATAAATACCCCTGCCAGAATCCATAAAAAAGCGGGAGAAAAGTCAGCGAAAAAGGGGCGGAGCTATCTCCCTCAGCACACTGGCGCCATTTTCTCTTCACAGTGCAGCTGGAAGACAGCTCCCCAGGCTCTCCCCTGTAGTTTGCAGGCTCAAAGGGTTAAAAAGAGAGGGGGGGCACTAAATTTAGGCGCAATATTGTATATACAAGCAGCTATTGGGAAAAATTCACTCAATATAGTGTTAATCCCTAAATTATATAGCGCTCTGGTGTGTGCTGGCATACTCTCTCTCTGTCTCCCCAAAGGGCTGTGTGGGGTCCTGTCCTCAGTCAGAGCATTCCCTGTGTGTGTGCGGTGTGTCGGTACGGCTGTGTCGACACGTTTGATGAGGAGGCTTATGTGGTGGCAGAGCAGATGCCGATAAATGTGCTGTCGCCCCCTGTGGGGCCGACACCAGAGTGGATGGATAGGTGGAAGGTATAAACCGACAGTGTCAACTCCTTACATAAAAGGCTGGATGACGTAACAGCTGTGGGACAGCCGGCTTCTCAGCCGCGCCTGCCCAGGCGTCTCAAAGGCCATCAGGGGCTCAAAAACGCCCGCTCCCTCAGATGGCAGACACAGATGTCGACACGGAGTCTGACTCCAGTGTCGACGAGGTTGAGACATATACACAATCCACTAGGAACATCCGTTATATGATCCCGGCAATAAAAAATGTGTTACACATTTCTGACATTAACCCAAGTACCACTAAAAAAGGGTTTTATGTGTGGGGAGAAAAAGCAGGCAGTGTTTTGTTCCCCCATCAAATGAGTGAATGAAGTGTGAAAAAGCGTGGGTTCCCCCGATAAGAAACTGGTAATTTCTAAAAAGTTACTGATGGCGTACCCTTTCCCGCCAGAGGATAAGTTACGCTGGGAGATATCCCCTAGGGTGGATAAGGCGCTCACACGTTTGTCAAAAAAGGTGGCACTGCCGTCTTAGGATACGGCCACTTTGAAGGTACCTGCTGATAAAAAGCAGGAGGCTATCCTGAAGTCTGTATTTACACACTCAGGTACTAGACTGAGACCTGCAGATAGTGCTGCTGCAGCGTGGTCTGTGACCCTGTCAAACAGGGATACTATTTTGCGAACATAAGAGCATATTAAAGACGTCGTCTTATATATGAGGGATGCACAGAGGGATATTTTGCCGGCTGGCATCCAGAATTAATGCAATGTCCATTCTGTCAGGAGGGTATTAGAGACCCGACACTGGACAGGTGATGCTGACTTTAAAAGGCACATAGAGCCTTATAAGGGTGAGGAATTGTTTGGGGATGGTCTCTGGGACCTCGTATCCACAGCAACAGCTGGGAAGAAAATTTTTTACCTCAGGTTTCCTCACAGCCTAAGAAAGCACTGTATTATCAGGTACAGTCCTTTCGGCTTCAGAAAAGCAAGCGGGTCAAAGGCGCTTCCTTTCTGCACAGAGACGAGGGAAGAGGGAAAAAGCTGCACCAGTCAGCCAGTTCTCAGAATCAAAATTCTTCCCCCGCTTCCTCTGAGTCCACCGCATGACGCGGGGGCTCCACAGGCGTAGCCAGTTACGGTGGGGGGCCGCCTCAAAAATTTCAGCGATCAGTGGGCTCGCTCACAGGTGGATCCCTGGATCCTTCAAGTAGTATCTCAGGGGTACAAGCTGGAATTCGAGGTGTCTCCCCCCCGCCTTTTCCTCAAATCTGCCTTGCCGACAACTCCCTCAGGCAGGCCTCCCTGCCTGAGGGAGTTGTCGGCAAGGCAGATTTGAGGCTAGAGGCAATTCACAAGCTGTATTCCCAGCAGGTGATAGTCAAGGTGCCCCTACTTCAACAAGGACGGGGTTACTATTCCACACTGTTTGTGGTACCGAAACCGGACGGTTCGGTGAGACCCATGTTAAATTTGAAATCCTTGAACACATACATAAAAAAATTCAAGTTCAAGATGGAATCGCTCAGGGCGGTTATTGCAAGCCTGGAGGAGGGGGATTACATGGTATCCCTGGACATCAAGGATGATTACCTACATGTCCCCATTTACCATCCTCACCAGGAGTACCTCAGATTTGTGGTACAGGATTGCCATTACCAATTCCAAACACTGCCGTTTGGACTGTCCACGGCACCGAGGGTCTTTACCAAGGTAATGGCAGAAATGATGATACTCCTTCGAAAAAAGGGAGTTTTAATTATCCCGTACTTGGACGATCTCCTTATAAAGGCGAGGGCCAAGGAGCAGTTGTTGGTCGGAGTAGCACTATCTCGGGAAGTGCTACAACAGCACGGATGGATTCTATACATTCCAAAGTCACAGCTGGTTCCTACCACACGCCTACTGTTCCGGGGGATGGTTCTGGACACAGAACAGAAAAAAGTATTTCTCCCGCAGGAGAAAGCCAAGGAGCTGTCATCTCTAGTCAGAGACCTCCTGAAACCAAAACAGGTATCGGTGCATCACTGCACACGAGTCCTGGGAAAAATGATAGCTTCTTACGAAGCAGAATTCCATTCGGCAGGTTCCATGCAAGAACCTTTCAATGGGACCTCTTGGATAAGTGGTCGGGATCGCATCTTCAGATGCATCGGCTGATAACCCTGTCTCCAAGGACCAGGGTATATCTACTGTGGTGGCTGCAGAGTGCTCATCTTCAAGAGGGCCGCAGATTCGGCATACAGGACTGGGTCCTGGTATCCACGGATGCCAGCCTTCGAGGCTGGGGGGCAGTCACACAGGGAAAAAATTTCCAAGGACTTTGGTCAAGTCAGGAGTCGTCCCTACACATAAATATTCTGGAACTGAGGGCCATTTACAATGCCCTAAGTCTGGCAAGGCCTCTGCTTCAAAACCAGCCGGTACTGATCCAATCAGACAACATCACGGCAGTCGCCCATGTAAACCGACAGGGCGGCACAAGAAGCAGGATGGTGATGGCAGAAGCCACAAGGATTCTCCGATGGGCGGAAAATCACGTCTTAGCACTGTCAGCAGTGTTCATTCCGGGAGTGGTCAACTGGGAAGCAGACTTCCTCAGCAGACACGACCTACACCCGGGAGAGTGGGGACTTCATCCAGAAGTCTTCCAACTGTTGGTAAACTGTTGGGAAAGACCACAGGTGACATGATGGCGTCCCGCCTAAACAAAAAACTAGATATTGCGCCAGGTCAAGGGACCCTCAGGCGATAGCTGTGGACGCTCTAGTGACACCGTGGGTGTACCAGTCGGTTTATGTATTCCCTCCTCTGCCTCTCATACCAAAGGTACTGAGAATAATAAGAAGACGAGGAGTAAGAACGATACTCGTGGTTCCGGATGGGCCAAGAAGAGCTTGGTACCCAGAACTTGAAGAAATTATATCAGAGGACCCATGGCCTCTACCGCTCAGACAGGATCTGCTACAGCAGGGGCCCTGTCTGTTCCAAGACTTACCGCGGCTGCGTTTGACGGCATGGCGGTTGAATTCCGGATCCTAAAGGAAAAGGGCATTCCGGAGGAAGTCATTCCTACGCTGATTAAAGCCAGGAAATAAGTAACCGCAAACCATTATCACCGTATTTGGCGAAAATATGTTGCGTGGTGTGAGGCCAGGAAGGCCCCAACAGAGGAATTTCAGCTGGGTCGTTTTCTGCACTTCCTACAGTCAGGAGTGACTATGGGCCTAAACTTGGGTTCCATTAAGGTCCAGATTTCGTCTCTGTCGATTTTCTTCCAGAAAGAACTGGCTTCACTGCCTGGAATTCAGACATTTGTAAAGGGAGTGCTACATATTCAGCCCCCTTTTGTGCCTCCTGTGGCACCTTGGGATCTCAACGTGGTGTTGAGTTTCCTAAAATCACATTGGTTTGAGCCACTTAAAACTGTGGATTTGAAATATCTCACGTGGAAAGTGGTCATGTTATTGGCCTTGGCTTCGGCTAGGCGTGTGTCAGAATTGGCGGCTTTGTCATGTAAAAGCCCTTATCTGATTTTCCATATGGATAGGGCAGAATTGAGGACTCGTCCCCAGTTTCTCCCTAAGGTGGTATCAGCTTTTCACTTAAACCAACCTTTTGTAGTGCCTGCGGCTACTAGGGACTTGGAAGATTCCAAGTTACTGGACGTAGTCAGGGCCTTAAAAATTTATATTTCCAGGACGGCTGGAGTCAGGAAAATTGACTTGCTTTTTATCCTGTAGGCACCCAACAAAATAGGTGCTCCTGCTTCTAAGCAGACTATTGCTCGCTGAATTTGTAGCACAATTCAGCTGGAGCATTCTGCGGCTGGATTGCCGCATCCTAAATCAGTAAAAGCCCATTCCACGAGGAAAGTGGGCTCATCTTGGGCGGCTGCCCGAGGGGTCTCGGCTTTACAACTTTGCCGAGCTGCAACTTGGTCAGGGGCAAACACGTTTGCAAAATTCTACAAATTTGATACCCTGGCTGAGGAGGACCTTGAGTTCTCTCATTCGGTGCTGCAGAGTCATCCGCACTCTCCCGCCCGTTTGGGAGCTTTGGTATAATCCCCATGGTCCTTACGGAGTTCCCAGCATCCACTAGGACGTCAGAGAAAATAAGATTTTACTCACCGGTAAATCTATTTCTCGTAGTCCGTAGTGGATGCTGGGCGCCCATCCCAAGTGCGGATTGTCTGCAATACTTGTATGTAGTTATTGCCTAACTAAGGGTTATTGTTGAGTCATCTGTTGAGAGGCTCAGTTATATTTCATACTGTTAACTGGGTATAGTATCACAAGTTATACGGTGTGATTGGTGTGGCTGGTATGAGTCTTACCCGGGATTCAAAATCCTTCCTTATTGTGTCAGCTCTTCCGGGTACAGTATCCTAACTGAGGCTTGGAGGAGGGTCATAGTGGGAGGAGCCAGTGCACACCAGGTAGTCTAAAAGCTTTCTTTTAGTTGTGCCCAGTCTCCTGCGGAGCCGCTATTCCCCATGGTCCTTACGGAGTTCCCAGCATCCACTACGGACTACGAGAAATAGATTTACCGGTGAGTAAAATCTTATTTTAAATGGGGTAAAAGATTAGTTTGCCTATTTATTGTATATTATCACATAGTCTAATCTATACACTATGCAGTCTATAAAAAGAATAATAATTTCCTTTTATAATAAGAAAATAAAACCATATGATTTTTCTTCTTTGAAATGACTAATCTTAAGTTTTTTCAAAACAAATACACACACAAACACACACACAAACACACAAAACATTAACAACAACAAAAGGAAATCAAACAAAATAACATAACATGCTGCTTACAAGAACCGTCCCAAATAAAGAGGACCAAATATAGATAACATTCCAGTATCACATAGTTTTTAAGTACATCATGTAAAAGCATAACAGAGATAAGTGGTAAGATTGTATCAATGGACAGGCAATAAGCAAGTATCCATAAAAGGAAAACTAAGAATTCTACAGAGGCAGCCATGAGGGACACACACAACCTACCGGTAGGTAGTAGAGGACTTCTCCAATGCATAACCTAAGTTCTACCATAAGGACCAGACTCTGGGCATTTTCTACTGTTCTAAAGAAAGCGCTCATGTGCAATCATGGAGTTACATAGAAACATAGAATTTGACGGCAGATAAAAACTACTTGGCCCATCTAGTCTGCCCCTTTTTTATTTTATCCTTTAGGCAATCTCAACCATTTTTTAACCTTAATTCTTTGTAAGGATATTCATATGCCTGTCCCAAGCATGTTTAAATTGCCCTACAGTCTTAGCCTCTACCACCTCTGATGAGAGGCTATTCCACTTATCCACTACCCTTTCTGTGAAGTAATTTTTCCTTAAATTTCCCCTGAACCTCCCCCCCTCCAGTCTCAATGTATGCCCTTGAGTTCTAATACTACTTTTCCTTTGAAGAATGTTTCCCTCCTGAACTTTAAGACCCTTGATATATTTGAAAGTTTCTATCATGTCCCCCCTTTCCCTTCTCTCCTCCAAACTATACATGTTAAGATCTTTTAGCCTTTCCGGGTAAGTTTTGTGATGTAGGCCATGCACCATTTTAGTTGCCCTTCTTTGTACACTCTCTAAATCCAGCCATGTGTAGTCTGAGCCTGAGGAGCCATATGGCAAAGCATATATTAGCTCTCATCTGCAGATTTTTAATATTGATTAAAGGAATCCTTAAGTGTAAACCAAAAATACAAATTCCAGGGGTCTGTGAAGGGAGAATGATCCAGTCCTATTAATATATTGCACTACCTGGAGATAATAGAGTACGATCAAAGCAGGTGCTAGTGCACATCCAGAACCCCACATTTAGGAGTAGCCCAGTCTACCCAACTTAACCAATCTGACTGGAGTCCGGTAATCCCTTTGTAAAACTACTGAAGTCTTGCAGAGGACGTATTGTGCAGAGGAGAACTCAGATAAACACCCAGGGTGGTATGTATCCAGAATCACATTTTAAATGCACTGATTGCATACATAGCAGCATTTAGTTTATGACCCAGGAGTCCTGTTGCGCATGGACAGCCATCAGCCACTGCACACACGAGCGGTGGGGGACACTGGGAGGGATCTTCTTGTATCCATCTCAGGGGAGTCTGCAGTGTGACGCCCATACGTTGCTTAATGGGTACATGCTCCAGAAAGTTTTGCTTTCCAGAGCTCTGTACAAATGCGACATACGGCCAAGTCTCAGAAAATGGCAGTTCTCTGTTATTTTGACAGCATTTTAGTGTTAGTACATCCCGCCCCAGTCCTCATCGTCCAGAGACCCAAATGCATCTTACAATTATATTATTTCTATACATTTAAAGACACTTTTCATCTTTAATTTCCTTAAACATTTTATTCATCTACTGTTCTGTTGTATTCATATTTCTCTAACGTCCTAGTGGATGCTGGGAACTCCGAAAGGACCATGGGGAATAGCGGCTCCGCAGGAGTCTGGGCACAACTAAAAGAAAGCTTTTAGACTACCTGGTGTGCACTGGCTCCTCCCACTATGACCCTCCTCCAAGCCTCAGTTAGGTTTTTGTGCCCGGCCGAGCTGGATGCACACTAGGGGCTCTCCTGAGCTCTTAGAAGAAAGTATATTTTAGGTTTTTTATTTTACAGTGAGACCTGCTGGCAACAGGCTCACTGCAACGAGGGACTAAGGGGAGAAGAAGCGAACCTACCTGCTTGCAGCTAGCTTGGGCTTCTTAGGCTACTGGACACCATTAGCTCCAGAGGGACCGACCGCATGGAACTGGCCTTGGTGTTCGGTCCCGGAGCCGCGCCGCCGTCCCCCTTACAGAGCCAGAAGCAAGAAGAAGTCCGGAAAATCGGCGGCATGAAGACTTCTGTCTTCTCCAAGGTAGCGCACAGCACTGCAGCTGTGCGCCATTGCTTCTCATACACACTTCACACTCCGGTCACTGAGGGTGCAGGGCGTCGGGGGGGGGGGGGGGGGGGGGCGCCCTGAGCAGCAATAAAAACACCTTGGCTGGCAAAACAATCACAATATATGGCACCAGAGGCTATATATGTGATAATTACCCCTGCCAGAATCCTTAAAAAAGCGGGAGAATAGTCTGCGAAAAAGGGGCGGAGCTATCCCCCTCAGCACACTGGCGCCATTTTTCCCTCACAGTTCCGCTGGAAGGAAGCTCCCAGGCTCTCCCCTGCAGTCTACACTACAGAAAAAGGGTAAAAAAGAGAGGGGGGGCACTAAATTTAGGCGCAGTAAATATTATAGCAGCTATAGGGGACATAATTCAGTTAGTCCCTGCAGTATATAGCGCTCTGGTGTGTGCTGGCATACTCTCTCTCTGTCTCCCCAAAGGGCTTCTGTGGGGTCCTGTCCTCTGTTTAGAGCATTCCCGGTGTGTGTGCGGTGTGTCGGTACGGCTGTGTCGACATGTTTGAGGAGGAAAATTATGTGGAGGTGGAGCAGATGCCTGTAGAAGTGATGTCACCCCCTGCGGGGCAGACACCTGAGTGGATGGTTATATGGAAGGAATTACGTGCAAGTGTCGACTCCTTACACAAAAAATTTGACGACATGCCAAATGCGGGACAGCCGGCTTCTCAGCTTGTGCCTGCCCAGGTGTCTCAAAGGCCATCAGGGGCTCTAAAACGCCCGCTACCTCAGATGGCAGACCCAGATGTCGACACGGATACTGATACCAGTGTCGACGACGACGAGTCTAATCTAATGTCCACTAAGGCCATTCGCTGCATGATTGAGGCAATGAAAGAGGTGTTACACATTTCAGATTTAAACCCAGCTACCACAAAAAAGGGTATTATGTTTGGGGAGAAAAAACTACCCGTAGTTTTTCCCCCATCTGAAGAATTAAATGAAGTGTGTGAAGAAGCGTGGGCTTTCCCTGATAAAAGATTGATAATCTCAAAAAAATTACTAATGGCGTTCCCTTTCCCGCCAGAGGATAATGCACGTTGGGAAACACCTCCTAGGGTGGATAAAGCGCTCACACGTTTGTCTAAAAAGGTGGCACTTCCGTCTCCGGATACGGCAGCCCTGAAGGAGCCTGCGGATAGAAAACAGGAGGCGATCCTGAAGTCTATATATACACACACAGGCATTATACTTAGGCCAGCTATTGCGTCAGCATGGATGTGCAGTGCTGCCGCTGCGTGGTCAGATTCCCTGTCAGAAAATATTGACACCTTAGACAGGGACACTATTCTGCTAACCATAGAGCATATAAAAGACTCAGTCTTATACATGAGAGATGCACAGAGGGAGATCTGCCGGCTGGCATCTAAAATAAGTGCATTGTCCATTTCTGCTAGGAGAGGCTTATGGACCCGGCAGTGGACAGGGGATGCAGATTCCAAAAGGCACATGGAAGTTTTGCCTTATAAGGGTGAGGAGTTATTCGGGGATGGTCTCTCGGACCTCGTTTCCACAGCGACAGCTGGGAAGTCAGCATTTTTACCCCATGTTCCCTCACAGCCTAAAAAAGCGCAGTTTTATCAGGTACAGTCCTTTCGGACCCAGAAAAACAGGCGAGGAAAAGGCGGGTCCTTTCTGTCCAGAGGCAGAGGTAGGGGAAAAAGGCTGCAACAAACAGCTAGTTCCCAGGAGCAAAAGTCCTCCCCCGCTTCTTCCAAGTCCGCCGCATGACGGTGGGGCTCCACAGGCGGAGCCAGGTACGGTGGGGTGCCGCCTCCAAAATTTCAGCGATCAGTGGGCTCGCTCACAGGTGGATCCCTGGATCTTTCAAGTAGTATCTCAGGGGTACAAGCTGGAATTCGAGGCGTCTCTCCCCCGCCGTTTCCTCAAATCAGCCTTGCCAGCAACTCCCTCGGACAGGGAGGCTGTGCTAGAGGCAATTCACAAGCTGTATTCCCAGCGCGTGATAGTCAAGGTGCCCCTACTTCAACAAGGACGGGGTTACTATTCCACACTGTTTGTGGTACCGAAACCGGACGGTTCGGTGAGACCCATTTTAAATTTGAAATCCTTGAACACATACATAAAAAAATTCAAGTTCAAGATGGAATCGCTCAGGGCGGTTATTGCAAGTCTAGACGAGGGGGATTACATGGTATCCCTGGACATCAAGGATGCTTACCTGCATGTCCCCATTTACCATCCTCACCAGGAGTACCTCAGATTTGCGGTACAGAATTGCCATTACCAATTCCAGACGCTGCCGTTTGGTCTGTCCACGGCACCGAGGGTGTTTACCAAGGTAATGGTGGAAATGATGATACTCCTTCGAAAAAAGGGAGTTTTAATTATCCCATACTTGGACGATCTCCTAATAAAGGCGAGATCCAAGGAGCAGTTGTTGGTAGGAGTAGCACTATCTCAGGAGGTGCTACACCAGCACGGTTGGATTCTAAATATTCCAAAGTCACAGCTGGTTCCGACAACACGTCTACTGTTCCTGGGAATGATTCTGGACACAGTCCAGAAAAAAGTGTTTCTCCCAGAGGAAAAAGCCATGGAGCTGTCGTCTCTAGTCCGAAACCTCCTGAAACCAAAACAGGTGTCGGTGCATCACTGCACGCGAGTCCTGGGAAAGATGGTGGCTTCTTACGAAGCAATTCCTTTCGGCAGGTTCCATGCCAGAATCTTTCAGTGGGACCTGTTGGACCAATGGTCCGGATCGCATCTTCAGATGCATCGGCTAATAACCCTGTCTCCAAGAACCAGGGTGTCTCTGCTGTGGTGGCTGCAGAGTGCTCATCTTCTAGAGGGCTGCAGATTCGGCATACAGGACTGGGTCCTGGTGACCACGGATGCCAGCTTTCGAGGCTGGGGGGCAGTCACACAGGGAAGAAACTTCCAAGGACTATGGTCGAGTCAGGAGACTTCCCTACACATAAATATTCTAGAACTGAGGGCCATTTACAATGCCCTAAGTCAGGCAAAACCCCTGCTTCTACACCAGCCAGTACTGATCCAGTCAGACAACATCACTGCGGTCGCCCATGTAAACCGACAGGGCGGCACAAGAAGCAGGACGGCATGGCAGAAGCCACAAGGATTCTCCGATGGGCGGAAAATCATGTGCTAGCACTGTCAGCAGTGTTCATTCCGGGAGTGGACAACTGGGAAGCAGACTTCCTCAGCAGGCACGACCTCCACCCGGGAGAGTGGGGACTTCATCCAGAAGTCTTTCAAATGATTGTAAACCAGTGGGAAAAACCACAGGTGGACATGATGGCGTCCCGCCTAAACAAAAAACTAGAGAGATATTGCGCCAGGTCAAGGGACCCTCAGACGATAGCGGTGGACGCTCTAGTGACACCGTGGGTGTACCAGTCGGTTTATGTGTTCCCTCCTCTGCCTCTCATACCAAAGGTACTGAGAATAATAAGAAAACGAGGAGTAAGGACAATACTCGTGGTTCCGGATTGGCCAAGAAGAGCGTGGTACCCGGAACTTCAAGAGATGATCTCAGAGGACCCATGGCCTCTGCCGCTCAGACAGGACCTGCTGCAGCAGGGGCCCTGTCTGTTCTAAGACTTACCGCGGCTGCGTTTGACGGCATGGCGGTTGAACACCGGATCCTAAAGGAGAAAGGCATTCCGGAGGATGTCATTCCTACGCTGATTAAAGCCAGGAAAGATGTAACTGTAAAGCATTATCACCGCATATGGCGGAAATATGTTGCTTGGTGTGAGGCCAATAAGGCCCCAACAGAGGAATTTCAGCTGGGTCGATTTCTGCACTTCCTACAGGCAGGAGTGACTATGGGCCTAAAATTAGGATCCATTAAGGTGCAGATATCGGCTCTGTCGATTTTCTTCCAAAAAGAACTAGCTTCACTACCTGAAGTTCAGACATTTGTAAAAGGAGTGCTGCATATTCAGCCCCCTTTTGTGCCTCCAGTGGCACCCTGGGATCTCAACGTGGTGTTGAATTTCCTAAAATCACATTGGTTTGAGCCACTAAAGACCGTGGATCTAAAATATCTCACGTGGAAAGTGGTCATGTTATTGGCCTTGGCTTCGGCCAGGCGTGTATCAGAATTGGCGGCTTTGTCATTTAAAAGCCCTTATCTGATTTTCCATATGGATAGGGCAGAATTGAGGACTCGTCCCCAGTTTCTCCCTAAGGTGGTATCGGCTTTTCACTTGAACCAACCTATTGTAGTGCCTGCGGCTACTAGCGACTTGGAGGATTCCAAGTTGCTGGACGTAGTCAGGGCCTTGAAAATTTATGTTTCCAGGACGGCTGGAGTCAGGAAAACTGACTCGCTATTTATCCTGTATGCACCCAACAAACTGGGTGCTCCTGCTTCTAAGCAGACTATTGCTCGCTGGATTTGTAGCACAATTCAGCTGGCGCATTCTGCGGCTGGACTGCCGCATCCTAAATCAGTAAAAGCCCATTCTACAAGGAAGGTGGGCTCATCTTGGGCGGCTGCCCGAGGGGTCTCGGCTTTACAACTTTGCCGAGCTGCTACTTGGTCAGGGGCAAACACGTTTGCAAAATTCTACAAATTTGATACCCTGGCTGAGGAGGACCTTGAGTTCTCTCATTCGGTGCTGCAGAGTCATCCGCACTCTCCCGCCCGTTTGGGAGCTTTGGTATAATCCCCATGGTCCTTTCGGAGTTCCCAGCATCCACTAGGACGTTAGAGAAAATAAGATTTTACTCACCGGTAAATCTATTTCTCGTAGTCCGTAGTGGATGCTGGGCGCCCGTCCCAAGTGCGGATTGTCTGCAATAATTGTACATAGTTATTGTTCACTAACGGGTTATTGTTATGAGCCATCTGTTGAGAGGCTCAGTTATGTTTCATACTGTTAACTGGATATGGTATCACGTGTTATACGGTGTGATTGGTGTGGCTGGTATGAGTCTTACCCGGGATTCAAAATCCTTCCTTATTGTGTCAGCTCTTCCGGGCACAGTATCCTAACTGAGGCTTGGAGGAGGGTCATAGTGGGAGAAGCCAGTGCACACCAGGTAGTCTAAAAGCTTTCTTTTAGTTGTGCCCAGACTCCTGCGGAGCCGCTATTCCCCATGGTCCTTTTGGAGTTCCCAGCATCCACTACGGACTACGAGAAATAGATTTACCGGTGAGTAAAATCTTATTTTCCAATAATACAATTTTAATCGAAATAAGAATAATATAGAGAGATAAAGTGGGTCTGTATATGGCTGTATGCCATACTGCACTTCTACTGCTTCAATTGTAATACTAGGAAATCCCATTCACTCTAGATTTTCCATACCACCACATCTACATTTCCTCTAAAATCACTGGATTGATGTATAGATATAATTTCCTTCATGCATATTTTACTAACCAATAAAAATCTGATCATTCAGCATTTAATACCTTTTTTAGATATAGGATTTCAGGAGAAAAATCTGTTAAAGCAGTTGTTAAAACAAAAGAGGACACCTTAAATAAACCAACAAAATACACAAACTTCGCCCATTGTGTAAAGCAAAAGGTTAATGTATCTTATTATAGAATGTAGTTGGTTATGTAAAATTGGTGCCACATGGTCCATTGAAGCCATGCAGACAACGAAAGAGCACTACTTCGAAAATTATTTACATCATTATATAAGCCATAATGGGATATTTCTAAGGAGCCGTTTCGGTTTATAAAGTGGCTTTGATGAACTGAGTACTGTCAGATCTGCATTCATTTGTTGCCTAAGCACACCTCTGTAAGATCATTAGTAGGTAGCAGTCATGATAGGGCAGATGTATCAAGCCCGGTGAAGTGATAAAGTGGAAGGTGATAATGCACCAGCCAATCAGCTCCTTAATGTCAAGTTACAGGCTGGGTTTGAAAAATGACAGGAGCCAGGCTTGGACTGGCCCACAGGGGTACAGGGGAAACCACCGGTGGGCCCCACTGCCTGGGGGCCCACCTCCTGCACTAAGGATCAGGTTCCAGACTGTGCACTTGAATTATACATTCTACATATGTTACCTTATACTGTACTATGGTGTATTTTCTACAGTACATTGCTGCTGTTATTAATCTGGCACATTATCATGCATGCAGCAGCTGAATTTACTGTATATATTTATGAAGGGGCCCAGACATTGCACTCTGTAATGGCTAGTCAAACCAATGAGATGGCAGGCCACACCCCCTCTGCAAACTGGCCACACCCCTAACATGGGCCCCTACCACTGCATTACCCCGGTGGGCCCTACACGCCCCAGTCCGACACTGACAAGAGCTTACTGGCTTATCACCTTCCACTTTATCACTTCTCCAGGCTTAATACATCTTCCCTCATGTTCTCTGCATAAATAAAGAACAAAATAGCACAACCAAAATTGTATCATGTAGCTAGATTACTGGTATTATATTCCACAATGTTGAATCTGTTTACAACAAAGGCACCAGTGTATCAGTTTCAGGGTGAATCCCTTCTTATATACATGATAGCGACATAATGCATAATGAACTGTTTCTATAGAAACTGTTAATAAATAAAGATGTATGCCAAGCTCTTTGACTGTTCTGTTGTACAGGCTGACTGGTTATGGAATACACCACTGTTTTGCAAAAAGTCTGATGGACCCTGAAGTCAACATGAATATGATGCACAATTTCTATGCCAACTACTTTGCAATGGCAGGCATTACATTGGCATCATGTCTGGCTATGTGCCCTGCTGTGGGGTTTTTGGGGAGAAGAGGCGGATTGCTGCTATTTATGATATTAACTGCCCTGGCATCCCTTCTTCAACTCGGTCTTCTGAACTGTAAGTAACATAGTTTCAAGCACTGATATGTTGGAAAAGTCTGTAGGTTAAAACCTTTCTGTGTGACTTACATACTCAGTCATTCCTGCTTATATCTGGAATGTGCTCCGTTGTTCTGACTAGAACATGTTTGCTGCAAATTCATGGGATTTACCATTGATAAGATTACAATAGCTCTTCTGTTCTTATACCAAGGCGCCCCAACACAACAGTCCACAGCTTTATTCTGGACACTTTATTTTCAGAATCTGACCGTTCACTCTGTGGTCCTGTCTGAATGACCACTCTTAGGTCCTCATTTAGATGTGGTTGTTGTTGCGATTGTTAGTGCAATCTCTTGCCATCCGCAATTGCGAGTATGCTAATATACTGCTGCCTGCTCATTTCCGTCCAACGGCGTACAACTACAGAAACATTGGTTCCATCATCGCAGATCAGGTGGTGTTGCAGCTACTGAGTGCCTCTGAAAACGCACAGACTGAGCTGCTCTCCTGGGACACAGAGGACTCTCCAGTAGCAAGTGAGATCACAACTGCTAATTTATGCATGCCCAGGAAACGCTATCTGAATGGTCATGATGCCTCTGCGTTTACCTGACCACTCCCCAATCCCACCTCCAAATGCTGTCTACCTGTCACTCACTTTGCGACTAATCCCTTGTTTCGACCAAAATCACAGCTCAGTAGCTGCACATGTGCACTGTGGCTGAGACGTATACACAGTAAGAAGACAACAGCTGATTTGTGTACTTCAGACGCTTTGTGACTGCATCTGAATGAGGCCCACGATCTCCCTGTTGTTGGGAGGGAGATCCTATAAACCTACATGGTAGAGAGCTTTAGAGTTCAATTGGGAAATCAATGCAGTAACATATTCTTACACTTGGGAATACAGCACAGTATGTTTGTAGGTCATTTAATGTTTGTGAGAGAAAAAAATAATTTTTTTAAGAAACCTGATTATTTTGCTGTAATGGTGGTCTAAGTTTTCTTAGATTACTATGATCGCTCACACATTTTTCATGGGACACACATGGACCTCGGAATGTAGATGCCACAATGTCATCAATGCTAATTTAAGCATTTTAGATGTGCCGGCAGTTCACCTGGAAACATGATGGTAATTGGTCATGTTTACAGTTGTACTACTGGCAGGAATAAAATGCTGTAAATAGCGTACTTGCCGACATTGTGGCACCTGACTTCCAAGGCTCCCTTAGTGCTTGGTGACATTCTGAATGTCGACAAGCACACTAATTCCCATTTTCATTTCTATTAAGGTAACAACTCATGCTTCCAACATTATATTTTTTATATATATATATATATATATATATTCACTTACTGTACTCTCCTTTGTTGAATAACTTTATGATTAGGCATCAATGGTCAATTCTCCAGCCACAGAATTTCTGCAACTCTGCCCCTTGTGTATTGAGAACCCTGATTGTGTGGCCACCATAGCCATCCACTCAGTGCTTTTGATAGAGGAGAACCCTTAGATGTCTGAAGCTGTGAAATTTAGAATTGACCCGCACTAGGAAAATCGGCTTACTGGAGCTAGAAGATGCGGGTCCTGGACAGCAGATGCTACTGCTGTGCTAGCTGGGAAAATAGATGTGTTGCCTGATCCTCATTTCTTGAGGCTAAAACTGCTTAATCCCCTGTTAACTATAACTCACAGCTATGTACAATTTGATATTTCATCTCATTTAAATTCTTCCTCTGGCTTAAAAATTAATTAAGAGAGTTACTTATGTCAGACATTTAAACTGTATGTAATTAAAATTGTACAAGATGACTAAAGCTGTTAAAGGTGGCTAAGAAATCGGCTCAGATTATGACTTTCTCTTTTTTTTCTCCTTTTCTCAACAATTTTCTTGCTCGCAACCAGTGATTGGAAAGTACACTGAGCGACCTGATACAGGTATGACATTAACATATAAAAGAATCATTTTCTTTTCAGTGAATTGTCAACTACATTTCTGAGCATGTTGTGTTATTTGTAGGTATGAGCGAAACTGTGAAAAATAAATTCTCCATCATCTTCTCAATCATCGGAATGTTCTCCTCTCATGCGGTTGGAAGTTTAAGTGTGTTTTTCTGCGCTGAAATCACCCCCACCGTTATCAGGTATGGCTCCTGTTTCCTTTTTGTTTAGAAATAATAAGGACTTCTATTATTCCACTTCTCACCCCACAGCTTTGATTTGTATTCTGTGATCATCGTACCAATAATTCTCCCAGTATGTACTTATCGGTCACTAGGGGATGTCTCCTGGCAAATGTGTTATGATATGATGCAATAGCCATCCCTGGGTACCACAAAGTATTGCGCATCCTCCTCAAGTTAATTAATATTCTGTATCGGATCTAATAAGGTTTGAGGTAATTATAAGGTTAAAAAAAAAGGGGCAGACTAGATGGACCAAGTGGTTCTTATCTGCCGTCAAATTCTATGTTTCTATGTAGATGTAATGAAGGCAAGAATATGAGGAAATACACTGTAGACTCATCTTAACATCTACCATTTGAAGAAAAAAAAATCAGATATTTCTCTTACGTCCTAGAGGATGCTGGGGACTCCGTAAGGACCATGGGGATAGACGGGCTCCGCAGGAGACATGGGCACTAAAAAAGAACTTTAGGAATGGGTGTGCACTGGCTCCTCCCTCTATGCCCCTCCTCCAGACCTCAGTTTAATACTGTGCCCAGAGGAGACTGGGTGCATTACAGGGAGCTCTCCTGAGTTTCCTGAAAAGAAAGTATTTTGTTAGGTTTTTTATTTTCAGGAAGCCTGCTGGCAACAGACTCCCTGCATCGAGGGACTGAGGGGAGAGAAACAGACCTACTTTAACGTTAGGCTCTGTTTCTTAGGATACTGGGCACCATTAGCTCCAGAGGGAACGGAACGCAGGTCTCACCCTTGCCGTTCGTCCCGGAGCCGCGCCGCCGTCCTCCTCGCAAAGCCGGAAGATAGAAGCCGGGTGAGTATGTGAAGAAAGAAGACTACAGAGGCGGCAGAAGACTTCAGATCTTCATTGAGGTAACGAGCAGCGTTACCGCTGCACGCCATTGCTCCCACACAACACACACACGGCAGGCATTGTAAGGGTGCAGGGCGCAGGGGGGCGCCCTGGGCAGCAATAAGAACCTCCATATCTGGCTTAAAATGATATATACAGGCTGGGCACTGTATATAAGAGATCCCCTGCCAGTTTTTAAAAAATTTCAGCGGGACCGAAGCCCGCCGCTGAGGGGGCGGAGCTTGTTCCTCGACACTCACCGGCGCCATTTTCTCCACAGCACACCGCTGAGAGGAAGCTCCCCGGACTCTCCCCTGCTTACACGGTGAAAGAGGGTTTTAAAGAAGGGGGGGCACACATAATTTGGCGCAGATACGGATAAACAGCGCTATCTGGGTAAATATATTGTGTTTTTTTTCCTGGGTCATTAGCGCTGGGTGTGTGCTGGCATACTCTCTCTCTCTGTCTCTCCAAAGGGCCTTAAGGGGGAACTGTCTTCAGATAAGAGGATTCCCTGAGTGTGTGGTGTGTCGGTACGCGTGTGTCGGCATGTCTGAGGTAGAAGGCTCTCCTAGGGAGGAGGTGGAGCAAATGACCGTGGTGTCTCCGTCGGCAACGCCGACACCTGACTGGTTGGATATGTGGAATGTTTTAAGTGCTAATGTGAATTTATTGCACAAAAGGTTGGACAAAGCTGAGTCCAGGGAATGTACAGGGTGTCAAGCCCTGCCTGCCCCTATGTCACAGGCACCTTCGGGGTCTCAAGAGCGCCCACTATCCCAAATAGTAGACACTGATACCGACACAGATTCTGACTCCAGTGTTGACTACGATGATGCAAAGTTACATCCAAAATTGGCTAAAAGTATTCAATATATGATTATTGCAATAAAAGATGTTTTGCATATCACAGAGGACCCCACTGTCCCGGACACGAGGGTACACATGTATAAGGAAAAGAAACCTGAGGTAACCTTTCCCCCGTCTCATGAGCTGAACAAGTTATTTGAAAAGGCTTGGGAATCTCCAGACAAAAAACTGCAGATTCCCAAAAGGATTCTTATGGCGCATCCTTTCCCGAATAAGGACAGGATACGGTGGGAATCCTCCCCAAGGGTGGACAAAGCATTGACACGCTTATCCAAAAAGGTAGCGCTGCCATCCCAAGATACGGCTACCCTCAGGGATCCTGCTGATCGCAAGCAGGAGGCTACCTTGAAGTCCATTTACACACATTCTGGTACTTACTCAGACCGGCGATAGCGTCGGCTTGGGTTTGTAGCGCTGTGATAGCGTGGACAGATACCTTGTCGGCGGAACTTGATACCCTGGATAAGGATACCATTTTTTCTCTATCGTCCTAAGTGGATGCTGGGGTTCCTGAAAGGACCATGGGGAATAGCGGCTCCGCAGGAGACAGGGCACAAAAAAGTAAAGCTTTACTAGGTCAGGTGGTGTGCACTGGCTCCTCCCCCTATGACCCTCCTCCAGACTCCAGTTAGATTTTGTGCCCGAACGAGAAGGGTGCAATCTAGGTGGCTCTCCTAAAGAGCTGCTTAGAGAAAGTTTAGTTTAGGTTTTTTTTTCTTTACAGTGAGTCCTGCTGGCAACAGGATCACTGCAACGTGGGACTTAGGGGGAAAGTAGTAAACTCACCTGCATGCAGAGTGGATTTGCTGCTTGGCTACTGGACACCATTAGCTCCAGAGGGATCGAACACAGGCCCAGCCGTGGAGTCCGGTCCCGGAGCCGCGCCGCCGACCCCCTTGCAGATGCTGAAGCGTGAAGAGGTCCGGAAACCGGCGGCTGAAGACTCCTCAGTCTTCATAAGGTAGCGCACAGCACTGCAGCTGTGCGCCATTTTCCTCTCAGCACACTTCACTGGGCAGTCACTGAGGGTGCAGAGCGCTGGGGGGGGGCGCTCTGAGAGGCAAATATAAACCTTATACAAGGCTAAAAATACCTCACATATAGCCCATAGGGGCTATATGGAGATATTTAACCCCTGCCTGACTGGAAAAATAGCGGGAGAAGAACCCGCCGAAAAAGGGGCGGGGCCTATCTCCTCAGCACACGGCGCCATTTTCTGTCACAGCTCCGCTGGTCAGAACGGCTCCCAGGTCTCTCCCCTGCACTGCACTACAGAAACAGGGTAAAACAGAGAGGGGGGGCACATTAATGGCTATATATATATATATTAAAGCAGCTATAAGGGAGCACTTAATATAAGGATATCCCTTGTATATATAGCGCTTTGTGGTGTGTGCTGGCAGACTCTCCCTCTGTCTCCCCAAAAGGGCTAGTGGGTCCTGTCTTCATTAGAGCATTCCCTGTGAGTTTGCGGTGTGTGTCGGTACGTGGTGTCGACATGTATGAGGACGATATTGGTGTGGAGGCGGAGCAATTGCCAAATATGCAGATGTCACCCCCCAGGGGGTCGACACCAGAATGGATGCCTTTATTTGTGGAATTACGTGATGGTTTATCTTCCCTTAAACAGTCAGTTGAGGACATGAGGCGGCCGGACAATCAATTAATGCCTGTCCAGGCGCCTCAAACACCGTCAGGGGCTGTAAAACGCCCTTTGCCTCAGTCGGTCGACACAGACCCAGACACGGGCACTGATTCCAGTGACGACGGTAGAAATTCAAACGTATTTTCCAGTAGGGCCACACGTTATATGATTTTGGCAATGAAGGAGACGTTACATTTAGCTGATACTACAGATACCGTAAAACAGGGTATTATGTATGGTGTGAAAAAACTACAAACAGTTTTTCCTGAATCAGAAGAATTAAATGACGTGTGTGATGAAGCGTGGGTTGCTCCTGATAAAAAGTTGATAATTTCAAAAAAGTTATTGGCATTATACCCTTTCCCGCCAGAGGTTAGGGCGCGCTGGGAAACACCCCCTAAGGTGGACAAGGCGCTCACACGCTTATCCAAACAAGTGGCGTTACCCTCTCCTGAGACGGCCGCACTTAAGGATCCATCAGATAGAAAGATGGAAGTTATTCAAAAGAATATATACACACATGCAGGTGTTATACTACGACCAGCTATAGCAACTGCCTGGATGTGCAGTGCTGGAGTAGTTTGGTCAGAATCCCTGATTGAAAATATTGATACCCTAGATAGGGACAATGTTTTACTGTCGTTAGAACAAATAAAGGATGCATTTATCTATATGCGTGATGCACAGAGGGATATTTGCACACTGGCATCTCGGGTGAGTGCTATGTCCATTTCAGCCAGAAGAGCCTTATGGACACGACAGTGGACAGGCGATGCGGATTCAAAACGTCACATGGAGGTTTTGCCGTATAAAGGGGAGGAGTTATTTGGAGTTGGTCTATCAGACTTGGTGGCCACGGCTACTGCCGGGAAATCCACTTTTTTACCTCAAGTCACTCCCCAACAGAGAAAGGCTCCGACCTTTCAACCGCAGCCTTTTCGCTCCTACAAAAATAAGAGAGCAAAGGGCTTGTCGTACCTGCCACGAGGCAGAGGAAGAGGGAAGAGACACCAACAGGCAGCTCCTTCCCAGGAACAGAAGCCCTCCCCGGCTCCTGCAAAAACCTCAGCATGACGCTGGGGCCTCTCAAGCGGACTCGGGGACAGTGGGGGGCCGTCTCAAAAATTACAGCGCGCAGTGGGCTCACTCGCAGGTAGACCCCTGGATCCTGCAGATAATATCTCAGGGGTACAGGTTGGAATTAGAGACGGATCCTCCTCATCGTTTCCTGAAGTCTGCCTTACCAACCGTCTCTTCCGAAAGGGAGAGGGTGTTGGAAGCCATTCACAAGCTGTACGCTCAGCAGGTGATAGTCAAAGTACCCCTATTACAACAAGGAAAGGGGTATTATTCCACTCTATTTGTGGTACCGAAGCCGGATGGCTCGGTAAGGCCTATTCTAAATCTGAAGTCCTTGAACCTCTACATAAAAAAGTTCAAGTTCAAGATGGAGTCACTCAGAGCAGTGATAGCGAACCTGGAAGAAGGGGACTTTATGGTATCCTTGGACATCAAGGATGCGTATCTACACGTTCCGATTTACCCCGCACACCAGGGTTACCTCAGGTTCATTGTTCAAAACTGTCACTATCAGTTTCAGACGCTGCCGTTCGGATTGTCCACGGCGCCTCGGGTCTTTACCAAGGTAATGGCCGAGATGATGATTCTTCTTCGAAGAAAAGGCGTATTAGTTATCCCATACTTGGACGATCTCCTAATAAGGGCAAGGTCCAGAGAACAGCTGGAGACAGCTTTAGCACTATCTCAAGAGGTGCTAAGACAACACGGGTGGATTCTGAATATTCCAAAATCCCATTTAATCCCGACAACTCGTCTGCTGTTCCTAGGAATGATTCTGGACACGGTTCAGAAAAAGGTTTTCCTTCCAGAGGAAAAAGCCAAGGAGTTATCCGATCTGGTCAGGAACCTCCTAAAACCAGGAAAAGTGTCAGTACATCAATGCACAAGAGTCCTGGGAAAAATGGTGGCTTCTTACGAAGCAATTCCATTCGGCAGATTCCATGCAAGAATATTCCAAAGGGATCTGTTGGACAAATGGTCAGGGTCGCATCTGCAGATGCACCTGCGAATAACCCTGTCACCAAAGACAAGGGTGTCACTTCTGTGGTGGTTGCAGAAGGCTCACCTATTAGAAGGCCGCAGATTCGGCATTCAGGATTGGATCCTGGTGACCACGGACGCCAGCCTGAGAGGCTGGGGAGCAGTCACACAAGGAAGAAACTTCCAGGGAGTATGGACGAGTCTGGAAAAGTCTCTTCACATAAACATTCTGGAACTAAGAGCAATCTACAGTGCTCTAAGCCAGGCGGAACTTCTCCTGCAAGGAAAGCCGGTGTTGATTCAGTCGGACAACATCACGGCGGTCGCCCATGTAAACAGGCAGGGCGGCACAAGAAGCAGGAGTGCAATGGCAGAAGCTGCCAAGATTCTTCGCTGGGCGGAGAATCACGTGATAGCACTGTCAGCAGTGTTCATCCCGGGCGTGGACAACTGGGAAGCAGACTTCCTCAGCAGACACGATCTTCATCCGGGAGAGTGGGGTCTACATCCAGAAGTCTTCAACATGTTAATAGACCGTTGGGAAAGACCAATTGTAGACAGGATGGCGTCTCGCCTCAACAAGAAACTGGACAAATATTGCGCCAGGTCAAGAGATCCACAGGCAATAGCTGTGGACGCACTGGTAACTCCTTGGGTGTACCAGTCAGTGTATGTGTTTCCTCCTCTGCCGCTCATACCAAAGGTATTGAAGATCATACGGCAAAGAAGAGTAAGAACAATACTAGTGGTTCCGGATTGGCCGAGAAGGACTTGGTATCCGGAACTTCAAGAGATGCTCACGGACGAACCGTGGCCTCTACCTCTGAGAAGGGACCTGCTACAGCAGGGTCCCTGTCTTTTTCAAGACTTACCGCGGCTGCGTTTGACGGCATGGCGGTTGAACGCCAGATCCTAAAAGGGAAAGGCATTCCAGAAGAAGTCATTCCTACCTTGATTAAGGCACGGAAGGAAGTCACCGTGAAACATTATCACCGCATTTGGCGAAAATATGTAGCGTGGTGCGAGGATCGGAGGGTTCCGACGGAGGAATTCCAACTGGGTCGTTTCCTACATTTCCTGCAATCAGGATTATCTATGGGTCTCAAATTGGGATCCATTAAGGTTCAAATTTCGGCCCTGTCAATATTCTTCCAAAAAGAATTGGCCTCTGTCCCTGAGGTCCAGACTTTTGTCAAGGGAGTACTGCATATACAGCCTCCTGTGGTGCCTCCGGTGGCACCGTGGGATCTAAATGTAGTTTTAGATTTCCTCAAATCCCATTGGTTTGAACCATTGAAAAAGGTGGATTTGAAATATCTCACATTGAAAGTGACTATGTTACTAGCCCTGGCCTCTGCCAGGAGAGTATCTGAATTGGCGGCTTTATCTTATAAAAGTCCTTATCTAATCTTCCATTCGGATAGGGCAGAACTGCGGACTCGTCCGCATTTTCTCCCTAAAGTGGTATCAGCATTTCATCTGAAACAACCTATTGTGGTGCCTGCGGCCACTAGCGACTTGGAGGACTCCAAGTTGTTGGACGTTGTCAGAGCCTTAAAAATATACATTGCAAGGACGGCTGGAGTCAGAAAATCTGACTCGCTGTTTATATTGTATGCACCCAACAAGTTGGGCGCACCTGCTTCTAAGCAGTCGATTGCTCGTTGGATTTGTAACACAATTCAACTTGCACATTCTGTGGCAGGCCTGCCACAGCCTAAAACTGTAAAAGCCCACTCCACAAGGAAGGTGGGCTCATCTTGGGCGGCTGCCCGAGGGGTCTCGGCATTACAACTCTGCCGAGCAGCTACGTGGTCGGGGGAGAACACGTTTGTAAAATTTTACAAATTTGATACCCTGGCAAAGGAGGACCTGGAGTTCTCTCATTCGGTGCTGCAGAGTCATCCGCACTCTCCCGCCCGTTTGGGAGCTTTGGTATAATCCCCATGGTCCTTTCAGGAACCCCAGCATCCACTTAGGACGATAGAGAAAATAAGAATTTACTTACCGATAATTCTATTTCTCGGAGTCCGTAGTGGATGCTGGGCGCCCATCCCAAGTGCGGATTATCTGCAATACTTGTACATAGTTATTGTTAACTAATTCGGGTTATTGTTAAGGAGCCATCTTTAAGAGGCCCTTTCTGTTGTCATACTGTTAACTGGGTTTAGATCACAAGTTGTACGGTGTGATTGGTGTGGCTGGTATGAGTCTTACCCGGGATTCAAAATGCCTCCCTTATTGTGTATGCTCGTCCGGGCACAGTACCTAACTGGAGTCTGGAGGAGGGTCATAGGGGGAGGAGCCAGTGCACACCACCTGACCTAGTAAAGCTTTACTTTTTTGTGCCCTGTCTCCTGCGGAGCCGCTATTCCCCATGGTCCTTTCAGGAACCCCAGCATCCACTACGGACTCCGAGAAATAGAATTATCGGTAAGTAAATTCTTATTATTGACCCTGGGTCATATTAAAGATGCTGTCTTATATATGAGAGATGCTCAAAGGGACATTGGCCTACTGGGTTCTAGAGTCAACGCTATGGCGATTTCTGCTAGACGAGTCCTATGGACCCGGCAATGGACAGGTGATGCCGACTCAAAGAGGCATATGGAGGTTTTATCTTACAGGGGTGAGGAATTGTTTGGGGAAGGTATCTCGGACCTGGTCTCCACAGCTACGGCAGGTAAATCAATTTTTTTTGCCTTATATTCCCTCACAGCCTAAGAAAGCGCCACATTATCAGATGCAGTCCTTTCGGTCAAATAAAAACAAGAGAGTACGAGGATCGTCCTTTCTTGCCAGAGGTAAGGGCAGAGGGAAAAAGCGGCCTACCACAGCTAGTTCCCAGGAGCAGAAGTCCTCCCCGGCCTCTACAAAATCCACCACATGATGCTGGGGCTCTGCTGAGGGAGTCCGCCCCAGTGGGGGCACGTCTTCGACTTTTCAGCCACATCTGGGTTCACTCACAGGTGGATCCCTGGGCAATAGAAATTGTTTCCCAGGGATACAAGCTGGAATTCGAAGAGGTGCCTCCTCGCCGGTTTTTCAAATCGGCCCTGCCAGCTTCTTCCCCAGAAAGGGGGATTGTTTTAAATGCGATTCACAAATTGTGTCTTCAACAGGTGGTGGTCAAAGTTCCCCTGCTCCAGCAAGGGAAGGGGTATTACTCAACCCTGTTTGTAGTCCCGAAACCGGACGGTTCGGTCAGACCCATTTTAAATTTTAAATCCTTGAACCTATACTTGAAAAGGTTCAAGTTCAAGATGGAATCGCTCAGAGCGATCATCGCCATCCTAGAAGGGGGGGATTTTATGGTATCCCTGGACATAAAGGATGCATACCTTTATGATCCCATTTATCCACCTCATCAGGCGTACCTGAGATTTGCGGTACAGGAGTGTCATTACCAATTTCAGACGTTGCCGTTGGGGCTTTCCACGGTCCCGAGGATTTTCACCAAGGTAATGGCGGAGATGATGGTGCTCCTGCGCAAGCAGGGTGTCACAATTATCCCGTACTTGGACGATCTCCTCTTAAAAGCGAGATCACGAGAGCAGTTGTTGAACAGCGTGTCACTTTCACTGAATGTGTTGCAGCAACACGGCTGGATTCTCAATATCCCAAAGTCACAGTTGGTTCCTACGACTCGTTTGACCTTCTTAGGCATGATTCTGGATACGGACCAGAAAAGGGTTTATCTGCCGATAGAAAAGGCCCAGGAACTCATGACTCTGGTCAGGGACCTATTGAAGCCAAAACAGGTGTCAGTGCATCACTGCACTCGAGTCCTGGGAAAGATGGTGGCGTCTTACGAGGCCATTCCCTTCAGCAGGTTCCATGCGAGGACTTTCCAATGGGACCTACTTGACAAGTGGTCCGGGTCACATCTACAGATTCATCAGTTGATCACCCTGTCCCCCAGGGCCAGGGTATCTCTCCTGTGGTGGCTGTAGAGTGCTCACCTTCTAGATGATCGCAGGTTCGGCATTCAGGATTGGATTCTGGTAACCACGGATGCGAGCCTCCGAGGTTGGGGAGCAGTCACACAGGGAAGAAACTTTCAAGGTCTTTGGTCAAGCCAGGAGACTTGTCTTCACATCAACGTCCTGGAGCTGAGGGCCATATACAACGCCCTTCGTCAAGCGGAGAATTTGCTTCGCGATCGACCGGTTCTGATTCAGTCAGACAACATCACCGCAGTGGCTCATGTAAACCGCCAATGCGGCACAAGGAGCAGAGTGGCAATGAAGGAAGCCACCAGGATTCTTCGCTGGGCGGAAAATCATGTATGCGCACTGTCAGCAGTGTTCATTCCGGGGGTGGACAACTGGGAAGCAGACTTCCTCAGCAGACACGATCTACATCCAGAAGAGTGGGGACTTCATCAGGAAGTCTTCGCACAGATTGCAAGTCAGTGGGGACTGCCCCAAATAGACATGATGGCGTCTCGCCTCAACAAAAAACTACAGATGTATTGCGCCAGGTCAAGAGACCCTCAGGCGGTGGCAGTGGACGCCCTGGTGACACCGTGGGTGTTTCAGTCGGTTCCTCCTCTTCCTCTCATCTCAAAAATATTGAGAATTATCAGACGAAAAGGAGTATAGACAATTCTCATTGTTCCAGATTGGCTGCGAAGGGCCTGGTATCCGGATCTGCAGGAAATGCTCACAGAAGATCCGTGGCCTCTTACTCTAAGACAGGACCTGTTGCAACAGGGGCCCTGTCTGTTCCAAGACTTACCGTGGCTGTGTTTGACGGCATGGCGGTTGAACGCCGAATCCTATCGGATAAGGGCATTCCGGATGAGGTCATTCCTACTCTGATAAAGGCTAGGAAGGACGTGACAGCTAAACATTATCACCGTATATGGCGGAAGTATGTTTCTTGGTGTGAGGCCAGGAATGCTCCTACGGAAGAATTCCATCTGGGCCGTTTCCTTCACTTCCTACAAACTGGAGTGAATTTGGGCCTAAAATTAGGCTCCATTAAGGTTCAGATTTCGGCCCTATCCATTTTCTATCAGAAGGAATTAGCTTCTCTCCCGGAAGTACAGACTTTTGTGAAGGGACTGCTGCATATTCAGCCTCCTTTTGTACCTCCGGTGGCGCCTTGGGACCTTAACGTGGTGTTGCGTTTCCTTAAGTCCCACTGGTTTGAACCACTTAAAATGGTGGAATTAAAATATCTCACTTGGAAAGTGGTTATGTTGTTAGCCTTGGCTTCGGCTAGGCGAGTGTCGGAGTTGGCGGCTTTGTCTCACAAAAGCCCCTATCTGGTGTTCCATGTGGCTAGAGCGGAATTGCGGACTCGTCCTCAATTCTTGCCCAAGGTGGTTTCATCTTTTCATATGAACCAACCTATTGTGGTGCCTGTGGCTACGCGAGACTTGGAGGATTCCGAGTCCCTTGATGTAGTCAGGGCTTTGAAAATTTACGTGGCCAGAACAGCTCGGGTCAGGAAAACAGAGGCACTGTTTGTCCTGTATGCAGCCAACAAGGTTGGCGCTCCTGCTTCTAAGCAGACTATTGCTCGCTGGATCTGTAACACAATTCAGCAGGCTCATTCTACGGCTGGATTGCCGTTACCAAAATCGGTTAAGGCCCATTCCACTAGGAAGGTGGGCTCTTCTTGGGCGGCTGCCCGAGGGGTCTCGGCATTACAGCTGTGCCGAGCTGCTACTTGGTCGGGTTCAAACACCTTTGCAAAGTTTTACAAGTTTGATAACTTGGCTGAGGAGGACCTCATGTTTGCTCAATCGGTGCTGCAGAGTCATCCGCACTCTCCCACCCGTTTGGGAGCTTTGGTATAATCCCCATGGTCCTTACGGAGTCCCCAGCATCCTCTAGGACGTAAGAGAAAATAAGATTTTAAACCTACCGGTAAATCTTTTTCTCCTAGTCCGTAGAGGATGCTGGGCGCCCGTCCCGGTGCGGACTACTTCTGCAAGACTTGTATATAGTTATTGCTTACATAAGGGTTATGTTACGGTTTTGTTCAGTCTCTGACTGATGCTGTGTTGTTTCATGCTGTTAACTGGTTCGTATAACCCAAGTTATATGGTGTGGGCTGGTATGAATCTTGCCCTTGGATTAACAAAAATCCTTTCCTCGTACTGTCCGTCTCCTCTGGGAACAGTTTCTCTAACTGAGGTCTGGAGGAGGGGCATAGAGGGAGGAGCCAGTGCACACCCATTCCTAAAGTTCTTTTTTAGTGCCCATGTCTCCTGCGGAGCCCGTCTATCCCCATGGCCCTTACGGAGTCCCCAGCATCCTCTACGGACTAGGAGAAAAAGATTTACCGGTAGGTTTAAAATCTTATTTTTTTCAATTATGCTCACCTACCACTGAAATGTAATAGTGTTAGTGGAGTTGTTGAGGTGCAATGCATCATGTCCATCTGCATCTATGTACCTCAATGTGCAACCATTTTGTAAGCACTGCGGCATGTCCGAAATATGTCATATATAAAGATTCAGGGGGACACGCATCAAACTTTGGGTAGTGATAGAGTGGAGAGAAATTAAGTACCAACCAATCAGCTTCTAATACCCCTTTCGCACTAGTCGGAACCTGGGGTTCAGATATACTTACCCCTTTCACACCGCTGGATTGTCCCAGGTCGTCACTGTTCACACAGGACACTTGAAGATGACATCATGACCAAGCGTTCCTGAGCCTGCCAATGGGCTGCCTTTTAGGCATGACCTGGGTTTGCCTTTCAAACTGCTGCTGGCCCTGGAATAATCCTGGTCACAGACCCGGGATAGAACAGGGATGCACGACATGTGTCGACCTTTTTATACCAAGCCAGGCCCCAGATCGTGCCTGTTTGCACCATCAATAACCAGCTTTATCAGCTCAGTGTGAAAGGGGTATAACTGTGTTTGTATAACAGAAACAGATTTTGGCCCAAAAGTGATAAAGTGGACAGTGATGAACAGTGATAAAGTGCAAGCCAATCAACTTTCTAACTGCCATGGTATAGGCTGTGTTTCAAAAATAATAATTAGGAGCGAATTGTCTGGAACTTTACCACTCTTAATACATTTGGGTCATTATCTCTGTACTTTATATCTCTCCAAGGCTTGATACATTTCCCCCTCAGTATTCTATGTTGTGTGTGTATGGGCAAGTTCTGTGTTAGGGATACCAATAAAAAAAACAAATGAGATAGAATAAATCATATGTGGTTTCCAACTTGTTAGAGTAGATATTATAAGGTATGCAATTTCCTTCTAGTGTGTGTATGTTTGCTCAAAGTACCTCGGAGTATATTTAGTTTCTCTACCAAGCACTCCTTTAAGCTTTTACATATTCTTAACATCCTCCTTATCATTAGTCTTTGTGTATGTTATTCTTTACTAATAATCTCAGTATTATTTTGAGGTATGTTTAACAGACTGAAGTAACCAACAGAATCTTTTGGAGGTACCTCTTATGCTGGTCATACACTGTACAATTATCTGGCAGATAATCTGCAAGATCTGGCTGGTTGGAAAGAAAATCTGGTAATGGATGAGAGCAGATGACAATCGACCATTTGTTTCCAAACACTGGAAAATGGACAAAACCTGTTGTTAAGACAAGTTGGTTAAATCACAGATTTGACTAACTTGTATGAACGACAGGTGTTGTCTGTTTCTTGGTTTTGGGGAGCAAATGATCGTTTGTCCATTACTAGATTTTTATAGGCCCTACACACTGGCCGACATCACTCAAAGATATGAACAATCTCGTTCATTAATGAACGAGATACCGTTCATATCTTTGAGTGTGGAGGCTCCAGCAATGAACGATGCGCGGCCCCGCGCTCGTTCATCGCTGGTGCCCTGTCGGCTGTGCATGCAGGCCAATATGGACGATCTCGTCCATATTTACCTGCACTGCTACGGAGCCGTGTGACAGGGGAGTGAAGAAACTTCACTCCCCCCATCACTGCCCCCCCCCCTGCCGCCGGGTCGGCCGTATCCGCCGTCGGGCAGCTCGGCGGCGTATCGGCCAATGTGTAGGGCCCATTATTCCAACCAGCCAGATCTGGCAGATAATTGTCTAGTGCACAGGTTCTCAAACTCGGTCCTCAGGACCCCACACGGTGCATGTTTTGCAGGTCTCCTCACAGAATCACAAGTGAAATAATTAGCTCCACCTATGGACCTTTTAAAATGTGTCAGTGAGTAATTAATACACCTGTGCACCTGCTGGGTTACCTGCAAAACATGCACTGTGTGGGGTCCTGAGGACCGAGTTTGAGAACCACTGGTCTAGTGTATTCCCAGCATAACTGTATCTCCTCATTCCTTTCTATTTACAGGTATTCTGTACATATAGAAAACTCAATTATGTATCTCTATAGATTTTACCAATTGCATTGAATATCTAAATTACAGTTGTAGTCAAAATTTACGAAGATACTTCACATGGTGCTGTTTCCATGAAGCTTGGTATTTTGAGGACTATATTGTTTGTTTGTTTGCTTTTTATCAGCAGTTAATTGGCTTCATTTTACTTATCAGATTATACTGTTGTGCACAGCTGGTATGTCAATCATGCACATTTGCCATTTCCTCCACAGTCCTTGTAGAAGGAGAGGGATTAGAAAGGTTAGCGTGATACGGATTGTGAAACTGTGTGAGAGTTTGTCTGAGTGTGCACCTTCTACTGAGTCATAGCTGTGCTGATCAGCAGCAGCAGCAGTCCACAGTACAGAAAGGGAATTTGATGCTTCTCAGCCCAGCAAACGTTCAACAAAGATATTGCATATAGACTAGTATGCCCTCAGCCTGACCAAAATGATAGAGATGCATTACATTCACCGTTTACTGCATATCAACATTAATGCCATTCAGGTGGCCATTTTATGAGCTAAATCAACAAATGGAAATGCAGCCTATGAGGGAAATTCAATTCTCATTCATGCCAACAAAGTGCCATAGTAACATGGGCACAGATGGAACGTTGCCAGTTTTACCTTGCAGTACACAGGAGTGCGCTGGACAAGGAGCATTATTGTGTTACAGTAATTCTCGGGGATATGCACGTGCAAACATAGTGGTCACACATCACACAGAATTGAACTCACCCATAAGAATTTCCATAGAACAAGTCAATCCCTGAGACAAAAAAATGGTTATTTGTTCTCCAGTTGAACCCAATAAGCGAAAACTCATTTGCTTAGTGTCCAAATTGTTCAGGCATAATTGTAAGTGTAAGGCATGTCATAGACAGCTCCTAGCTTTCCACACACGGCTAGTCCCATCTTTCACAGTGATTCACAAGACCTATGCTGTATACTGAAAGTAAGGAAGCCGTACCATGGGGGTAATTCTGAGTTGATCGCAGCTTCAAATTTGTTAGCAATTGGGCAAAACCATGTGCACTGCAGGGGAGGCAGATTTAACATGTGCAGAGAGAGTTAGATTTGGGTGTGGTGTGTTCAATCTGCAATCTAAATTGCAGTGTAAAAATAAAGCAGCCAGTATTTACCCTGCATAGAAACAAAATAACCCACCCAAATCTAACACTCTCTGCAAATGTTATATCTGCCCCCCCTGCAGTGCACATGGTTTTGCCCAACTGCTAAAAAATTTCCTGCTGCGATCAACTTGAAATTACCCCCCATATACGGAAGTAATGTGATTGTATTTATTCATCTATATAAAAAAGGCTAAAGCTGCTCCTCACCTCTGTGGTGCCTCCGGCAGCCAATGGAGGGTGCCCAACAGAGCTCCGTTCAGGACACAGAGACACACAAGCACACCCTATGTACACTATACTTCCCACCATATTCTGCAGCCAGATACACACCCATACATCTCCATATAGTGCCCCTTATGTACAGGGCACCTCCCTCCACCGTATACGCTGCACCCCCTCCTCCAGATACTATGCTGCAACCTCAGGTTACTTGCCATCCCGGGGACTCTGCAGCAAGTAGCAGCAGTAACCAGAAAACGGATGCAGGAACCACGAGATGGCACTGAGGACACGTGTGGCCATTTACTGGCCGGGGGAAAATGTAAATCAGTCTGGAAGGTTTGAGACCCTGTGTGGGGTGAGCATTGCAGTGACCAGGAGGAGGAGGGGTTGGTGCTAGGGCTGCAGATGAAGCCGGTGAGAAGAAGACAGAAAACTGGCTTATCTGCCTGCGGTGGCGGGGCGGGGTCCTGTGCTCACTCCTCCCACACCCGGCACAGGCCATGTCCAGACCCCTCCGGCCAGCTGCTGGTGGCTACTCATGTAGTCTACCCCCAGACTCGCCCCGGGTTCCAATAAAGTGGTGTAGGTCATTTTGACGAGTTTTTAACTTGTACCATATGCTGTAATAGACAAGGAGATGTATTATTTTCTGCATGTATGGGTCTATATAACATACAAAAATGTTGGCCAGTGCTGTAGGTGATGGCGTCAAAGTTAGATATGCTTCACCTTTTCATATTTTGCAGGGTCCGTTAGTTTTGTGCTTCTACATATGTACTAAGACTCCAGTTCATCAGACAGAATTTTTCATATTTTGTTAAGCAATCAGACTTAGAAGTTTTCAACTGTTGGTCATTGGCAATTTTTATATTCATTAAGCACACACTATTTAGTGAAATCTGGTACTGAAAACAAATATATTTCTGTAATTGTGATGTCATATGCAATTGTTACTATTTTGAGATTTATATTATTGAACACTGGCCCTCATTCCCAGTTGATCGCTCGCTTGCTGCTTTTAGCAGCATTGCAAACGCTAGGCCGCGGCCCTCTGGGAGTGTATCTTAGCTTAGCAGAATTGCTAACGAAAGGTTAGCAGTTCTGCTATTAAATATTTCCCTGCAGTTTCTGAGTAGCTTCAGACCTACTCCTAGATTGCGATCACTGCAGACTGTTTGGTTCCTGGTTTGACGTCACAAACACACCCTGCGTTCGGCGAGCCACTCCCCCGTTTCCCCAGCCACTCCTGCGTTTTCTTAGCACACTCCCGGAAAACGCTCAGTTACCACCTAGAAACACCCACTTCCTGTCAATCACTCACCGATCAGCAGAGCGAAAAGCGTCGCACAGCCCTGTGTAAAATTGCATAGTTTTGTGTGAAAGTACTTAGCGCGTGCGCCCTGCGGCCCATACGCAAGCGCAGAATTGCCGGTTTTTAGCCTGATCGCAATTCTGCTAAAAACGTCAGCGAGCGAACAATTCGGAATGACCCCCATTATCGTTAATTGTCCTGATGTGCATAGAAGCCTGGTTACACATCAAATAAGCCAGACCTGGCATTGTTTATATGAGCAAGTCCAGGTTTATTTTTCACATAGCAAAAAGAAAAAAAAAATCACTCACTGCATGCTGCTATTTATATCCTGTTATGTTATTTTATTGTAGCATTATATATTTTATCAGATTATTTGGCTGTAATCTGTGTTAATTCAAATACTTGAATGTAAACTTGAATACAAAGTTTATATATATCAATATATATTTTTTATAGAACATAGCAGTTGATTGGTATTTTATCTCTCTCCACTTTATCATTCTCCACGGCTTAGTACATCTCTCACTAGATCTGTTGACCAACTGCTAATTTCTCTTACGTCCTAGAGGATGCTGGGGACTCCGTAAGGACCATGGGGAATAGACGGGCTCCGCAGGAGACATGGGCACTACAAAGAAACTTTAGAATGGGTGTGCACTGGCTCCTCCCTCTATGCCCCTCCTCCAGACCTCAGTTGGATCCTGTGCCCAGAGGAGACTGGGTGCTTTCAGGGGAGCTCTCCTGAGCTTCTCTGTAAAAAAATAATTTTTATTTTTTTTATTTTCAGGGAGTCCTGCTGGCAAGAGGCTCCCTGCGTCGTAAGACTGAGGAGAGAGAAGCAGACCTACTTCAGTGATAGGCTCTGCTTCTTAGGCTACTGGACACCATTAGCTCCAGAGGGATCGGAACGCAGGTCTCACCCTAGCCGTTCGTCCCAGAGCCGCGCCGCCGTCCTCCTTGCAGAGCCGGAAGATAGAAGCTGGGTAAGTATACGAAGAAAGAAGACTTCACAGGCGGCAGAAGACTTCGGATCTTCACTGAAGTAACGCGCAGCGGTAAAGCTGTGCGCCATTGCTCCCACACACACACACACACGATACAGGCACGGATGGGTGCAGGGCGCAGGGGGGACGCCCTGGGCAGCAATAATCCTCTTGGCTGGCATAAATAATTGTATATTAAGCTGTGGCATTATTATATACAATCCCCCGCCAGGTTTTCTGTATTTTGAGCGGGACCGAAGCCCGCCGCTGAGGGGGCGTAGCTTGATCCCACAGCACTAACCAACGCCATTTTCTCCACAGCACGCTGCTGAGAAGCTGGCTCCCCAGACTCTCCCCTGCTGAACACGGTGACAGAGGGCTTTGAAGGAGGGAGGGGGCACATAATTTTGGCGCAGTCAGTAAATAAAAAAGCGCTATATATATATATATATATATATATATATATCTATCTTGGAATTGTGTTTCCAGGGTCATTGGCGCTGGGTGTGTGCTGGCATACTCTCTCTCTGTCTCTCCAAAGGGCCTTGTTGGGGACCTGTCTCCAGATTAGAGATTTCCCTGAGTGTGTGGGGTGTCGGTATGTCTGAAGCGGAAGTCTCTTCTAGGGAGGAGGTGGAGCAAATGAGTGTGGTGTCTCCGTCGGCAATGCCGACACCTGATTGGGTGGATATGTGGAATGTTTTACATGCAAATGTGATTTTATTACACAAAAGGTTGGACAAAGCGGAGTCCAGGGAAAGTACAGGGAGTCAATCCCTGCCTTTCACTATGTCACAGGGCCCTTCTGGGTCTCAGAAGCTCCCACTATCCCAAGTAGTAGACACTGATACCGACACGGATTCTGACTCCAGTGTCGACTACGATGATGCGAGGTTGCAGCCAAAATTGGCGAAAAGTATTCATTATATGATTATTGCAATAAAAGATGTGTTGCATATCACAGACGACCCCTCTGTACCTGACACGAGGGTCCACATGTTTAAAGAAAAGAAACCTGAGGTTACTTTCCCCCCTTCACATGAGCTAAATGAGTTGTTTGAAAGGGCTTGGGAAACTCCAGACAAGAAACTGCAGATTCCCAAAAGGATTCTTATGGCGTATCAATTCCCGGCTAAGGACAGGATATGGTGGGAATCCTCCCCCAGGGTAGACAAAGCGTTGACACGCTTATCCAAAAAGGTGGCGCTGCCGTCTCAAGATACCGCAACCCTCAAGGATCCTGCTGATCGCAGGCAGGAGACTACCTTGAAGTCGATTTACACGCATACTGGTACATTACTCAGACGGGCGATAGCGTCGGCTTGGGTTTGTAGCTCTGTAGCAGCGTGGACAGATACCTTGTCTGCTGAAATTGAGACCCTGGATAAGGATACCATTTTATTGACCTTGGGTCATATTAAGGATGCTGTCCTATATATGAGAGATGCTCAGAGAGACGTTGGCCTACTGGGTTCCAGAGCCAACGCCATGGCGATTTCTGCTAGGCGAGCCCTGTGGACCTGCCAATGGACGGGTGATGCCGACTCAAAGAGGCATATGGAGGTTTTGCCTTACAAGGGTGAGGACTTGTTTGGCGAAGGTCTCACGGACCAGGTTTCTACAGCTACTGCAGGTAAATCCACCTTTTTATCTTATGTTTCCTCACAGCCAAAGAAAGCGCCACATTATCAGATGCAGTCCTTTCAGTCGCATAAATCCAAAAGAGTACGGGGATCTTCCTTTCTCGCCAGAGGTAAGGGCAGAGGGAAAAAGCTGCCAACTACAGCTAGTTCCCAGGAGCAGAGGTCCTCCTCTGCTTCTACAAAATCCACCGCATGACGCTGGGTCTCCGCTGAGGGAGTCCGCCCCAGTGGGGGCACATCTTCGACTTTTCAGCCACGTCTGGGTTCAATCACAGGTGGATCCCTGGGCGATAGACATTGTTTCCCAGGGTTACAAGCTGGTGCCTCCTCGCCAGTTTTTCAAATCGGCCCTACCAGCTTCTTCCTCAGAGGGGGAGGTAGTTTTAAATGCAATTCAAAAACTGTCTCTTCAACAAGTGGTGGTCAAAGTTCCCCTGCTTCAACAGGGGACGGGGTACTACTCAACCCTGTTTGTGGTCCCGAAACCGGACGGTTCGGTCAGACCCATTCTGAATTTAAAATCCTTAAACCTATACTTGAAAAGGTTCAAATTCAAGATGGAATCGCTCAGAGCGGTCATCGCCAGCCTGGAGGGTGGGGATTATATGGTGTCCCTGGACATAAAAGATGCATACCTTCATGACCCCATATATCCTCCTCATCAGGCGTTCCTGAGATTTGCTGTACAGGACTGTCATTACCAATTTCAGACGTTGCCGTTTGGGCTTTCCACGGCCCCGAGCATTTTCACCAAGGTAATGGCAGAAATGATGGTGCTCCTGCGCAAGCAGGGAGTCACAATTATCCTGTACTTGGATGATCTCCTGATAAAAGCGAGATCGAGAGAACAGTTGCTGAACAGCGTATCACTCTTCCTTAGGGTGTTGCAGCAGCACGGCTTGATTTTCAATCTACCAAAGTCACAGTTGGTTCCAACGACCCGATTGCCTTTCTTAGGCATGATTCTGGACACGGAACAAAAAAGGGTTTTTCTCCCTTTGGAAAAGGCCCAGGAACTCCAGAACTTGGTCAGGGACCTGTTAAAGCCAAAAAGGGTGTCGGTCCATCAATGCACTCGCGTTCTGGGAAAGATGGTGGCGTCTTACGAGGCCATTCCCTATGGCAGGTTCCATGCGAGGACCTTTCAGTGGGACCTTCTGGACAAGTGGTCCGGGTCACATCTACATATTCATCAGATGATCAGCCTATCCGCCAGGGTATCTCTCTTGTGGTGGCTGCAGAGTGCTCACCTTCTAGAGGGTCGCAAGTTCTGCATTCAAGACTGGGTTCTGGTGACCACGGACGCGAGCCTCCGAGGATGGGGAGCAGTCACACAGGGAAGAAACTTCCAGGGACTGTGGTCAAGCCAGGAGGCTTGTCTACACATCAACGTACTGGAATTGAGGGCCATTTACAACGGCCTGCGTCAAGCGGAGAATGTTCTTCGCAACCTACCGGTTCTGATTCAGTCAGACAACGTCACAGCAGTGGCTCATGTAAACCGCCAAGGCGGAACAAAGAGCAGAGTGGCAATGGCAGAAGCCACTAGAACTCTTCGCTGGGTGGAAAATCATGTAAGCGCTCTGACAGCAGTCTTCATTCCGGGAGTGGACAACTGGGAAGCAGAATTCCTCAGCAGACACGATCTCCATCCAGGAGAGTGGGGACTTCATCAGGAAGTCTTTACAGAGATTGCAAGTCAGTGGGGACTGCCTCAAATAGACATGATGGCGTTACGCCTCAACAAGAAGCTTCCGAGGTATTTTGCAAGGTCAAGGGACCCTCAGGCGGTAGCTGTGGACGCCCTGGTGACACTGTGGGTGTTTCAGTCGGTCTATGTGTTCCCTCCTCTTCCTCTCATCTCAAAAATATTGAGAATCATCAGACGAAAAGGAGTACAGACAATTCTCATTGTTCCAGATTGGCCTCGAAGGGCCTGGTATCCGGATCTGCAGGAAATGCTCACAGAAGATCCGTGGCCTCTTCCTCTTAGAGAAGACCTGTTACAACAGGGGCCCTGTCTGTTCCAAGACTTACCGCGGCTGCGTTTGACGGCATGGCGGTTGAACGCCGGATCCTAGCGGGAAAGGGCATTCTGGATGAGGTCATTCCTACTATGATAAAGGCTAGGAAGGAGGTGACAGCAAAACATTTTCACTGTATCTGGAGGAAGTATGTGTCTTGGTGTGAGACCAAGAATGCTCCTCCGGAAGAATTCCATCTGGGCCGTTTTCTCTACTTCCTACAGACTGGAGTTTATTTGGGCCTAAAATTAGGCTCCATTAAGGTACAGATTTCGGCCCTGTCCATTTTCTTTCAGATGGAATTGGCTTCTCTCCCAGAAGTCCAGACTTTTGTGAAGGGAGTGCTGCATATCCAGCCTCCTTTTGTGCCCCCAGTGGCACCATGGGACCTTAACGTGGTGTTACAGTTCCTTCAGTCTCACTGGTGTGAGCCTCTTAAAACCGTGGAATTAAAGTATCTCACTTGGAAAGTGGTTATGTTGTTGGCCTTGGCATCTGCAAGGCGAGTGTCTGAGTTGGCGGCTTTGTCTCACAAAAGCCCCTATCTGATTTTCCATGTGGATAGAGCTGAGTTGCAGACTCGTCCTCAATTTTTGCCTAAGGTGGTTTCCTCTTTTCATATGAACCAACCTATTGTGGTGCCTGTGGCTACAAGGGACCTGGTGGATTCCGAGTCCCTTGATGTGGTCAGGGCTTTGAAAATGTATGTAGCCAGAACGGCTAGGGTTAGGAAAACAGAGGCCCTGTTTGTCCTGTATGCAGCCAACAAGGTTGGCGCTCCTGCGTCTAAGCAGACTATTGCTCGCTGGATCTGTAACACGATTCAGCAGGCTCATTCTACGGCTGGATTCCGTTACCTAATTCGGTAAAGGCCCATTCCACTAGGAAGGTGGGCTCTTCTTGGGCGGCTGCCCGAGACGTCTCGGCATTACAGCTTTGCCGAGCGGCGACTTGGTCGGGTTCAAACACTTTTGCTAAATTCTACAAGTTTGATACCCTGGCTGATGAGGACCTAATGTTTGCTCAATCGGTGCTGCAGAGTCATCCGCACTCTCCCGCCCATTTTGGAGCTTTGATATAATCCCCATGGTCCTTACGCAGTCCCCAGCATCCTCTAAGACGTAAGAGAAAATAAGATTTTAAACCTACCGGTTAATCTTTTTCTCCTAGTCCGTAGAGGATGCTGGGTGCCCGTCCCAGTGCGGACGACATTCTGGAAGACTTGTATATAGTTATTGCTTGCATAAGGGTTATGTTACAGGTTTGTTCAGTCTTTGATGCTGTTCTGTTTCATACTGTTGACTGGTTCGTATACTCCAGGTTATACGGTGTGGATGGTGTGGGCTGGTGTGAATCTTGCCCTTGGATTAACAAAATCTTTCCTCGTACTGTCCGTCTCCTCTGGGCACAGTTTCTCTAACTGAGGTCTGGAGGAGGGGCATAGAGGGAGGAGCCAGTGCACACGCATTCTAAAGTTTCTTTGTAGTGCCCATGTCTCCTGCGGAGCCCGTCTATTCCCCATGGTCCTTACGGAGTCCCCAGCATCCTCTACGGACTAGGAGAAAAAGATTTACCGGTAGGTATAAAATCTTAGTTTTGATTGGCAGGAAAGTGAATTTTGGTATAGTTTTTATCTATAGCAACAAACTAAGCGCCCACATTCATCCATGTTCCTGCTCTACTGGATAACTGAGCTTCTAATAGAATAACAGTGTACAATTTGAGTCCACAGTCTGGAACCTAGAGAGAAGGTAGTGGGGCCCACCCAGAATTATACATGTGGGCCAGTCTGATACTGGGTGTGTCCTTCACTACAGCAGATCATGCAGCTCCTGGGCCTAGAAAGTGATTGGGTAATCTGATTCCTGGCTGTTTGGAGCTCTCTTCTCACACTTCATTTATCAACAAGCTATAAAACTTGTGAATGATAAAGTTTGTTGTGTATGATAAATGGTGCTCCAGCCAGTCAGCTCCTAAAGGGGGGTACACACGGAGCGATATTCTAAGCAATCTGACTAGATTGCTTAGAATTTAAGCATTATCGCTCCGTGTGTACCCCCTACAGCGATAGCGATGCGCAGCCCCGCGCATCGCTATCACTGGTGCTAGATTGGCCTGCATGCAGGCCAATCTAGCGGGTCGCTCACTTCACCCACTGGGTGAAATGAGCAGCCCCCCCCCCCCTTCCCGCAAGCTCAGCACAGATCGCGCTGTGCTGAGCAGCGGGAGAGATGTGTGCTGAGCGGTTCGCTCAGAACACATCTCTCCCACATCGGCCCGTCTATATGGGCCTTTACTTTCATGTGTTCAGCTCCTGCTGGTGTTTGAAAAATTATAGCTGGGAGCTGATTGGCTGGAGCAACATTTATCATACGCAACAAGTTTTATTACTCAGTGATAAATGGGTCCCTTAATCTACACAGCTGGGTTACCTGGGTGTACAAATTCCCACCCAACCAGCTGTGGAAATGAACAACAGCCAGCATTCTCCAATAGCCCCTCCTACTCAGCAGATGAGTAAAGCTGGGTACACACCTCTCCGACCTGTCTGACAATTGGTAAGTTCATACACACTTACCAATCGTCCGCCTGATGTGTCGTGCCTAACGTAACAACTGGGTGGGCATTAAAATGTCTCGGCCCAGTTGAGATGTCAGTCACCCAGCAAGTGTACAGACAGTCGGCAGACCACCTGTACACACAGCCAGATGCGCTGATACACCTGTGGCTATATCAGCCATCGGCTGTGCAGCAGGGATGATGCGATATGTCTGTGAACAACTTCATTCACAGACATATTGGGGGTTCACACTCGCCGACGAGCTTGCAATATATTGCCCGTTTGACTGAATGCCCTATATATCGCTTAGTATGTACCGAGCTTAAGTCGGAGGTGGTTGCATTGCAGTGCTGGGTGCTTCATGAGCTGCAAGCATGTTGTGGAGGGATTGGAGGCAGCAGGCTGAGAGGGATTGTAGCAGCTAACCCAGATGTGATCGCTCCATTCAACTAATAAATCTCACACAATGGAAGTATGTATTAGATTGTATACTACATATATTCATTTAACATAACTTCCAATGTGGTAATGAGCACCTGTATTAGCTAGTAACTACTATGTGTTCCTGTTGCCATGAGAGGTAGATGTTTAATGTTTTCTTAATGATAAATATCACATAATATGACTCTTATTGCATCACACAATGAGATCCTAATTCTGAAACCCCCTGAATGATTCCTTTTGGCTGGTAAATATTCCCACTCTGGGGATATATTCATGTCTGGAGTTAAGTAAGTGGATCCCTTGTGTATTAGGGAGTTTTGCCTTTTTCTTTTAACCCATTCATTGCAGAAACAGATGGTTGGCTAGTTGTCTTTTCCTTTTCGAACAGTTTAACACAGTCCATGAAATGTTCCCACCACCTACAAACAGTGCAAGCTGGTATATAACTAATATATGACTGTATTCTCATAAGTATTGGTGCAGCCCACAAATCACTATGTAGATAAAACCGCATTCTCCAATTCATCACTGTAGGAAAACAGGGCTTTGTAAGAACCTCATTATATTTAACAAATAATAGGCTGCGGCAGTTCTAGAACCTCTGTTGTGGCACCCTCTATTATATTCCTGAATGGGTGTAGGAATGTATTACCTGTAAGTGTTTGGTTGGCACCCATAGCGTTTGTGCATTGTTTGTCTTTCCAGAGTAGTTTATGTACAAAAGAGCTTCCTGGAGAAGAAAGAGGATCCTCGGCTGCATTTATTAGTGCATGAAACAGAAAATTAAGCTGGGTACACACGTTTGATCCACGGCTAATCGTGTTAAATGCTCCCGATCAGCCAATCAGCATGTATCCAGCCGTGACCCCCTGTGAGGCGGCAGCTGTAGTGAGGTAAGCAGCTCCTCTATGGGTATCAGGAAGTTGGCTGTGCAGTACATAAGACACAACCTCCCGATCCCAACCATTGCAGGAGCATTATAAGTCGTCTATCGGCTAACATTCCTGCATTGGCACTGCATACCCACTTGCACAATTGTTGTCCATTCACCCCATATCAGGAGAATGGGCAGACGATCGTATAGGTGTGTACCCAGCTTAACTCTGTCCAGCAGGTATTGTCTGAGACACACGGTCAGTGTGATTGAGCGCCGAGCTTGACATTGGATTTCCAATGTTAATTACAGCATTCCAAACCTATTTTCCCAAATGATTTGATCACAAATACACAACCTATTTATTACCTCTATACCACAGTTTCATTATAATTTGAGTTTCTGGTTATGTGTTCTATAAATATGGCTGTGCTATGTGGGAAGCAGTGTGGACTTTTGGTTTTAAAAAAAATGCCTAGAAATGCCCTCTCCCCAGTTAAAATAAAAAATCGGAATGTCTAAGAGACTGCTATAACTCAATTGAACAAAAAGAGAAAAATTAAAATGGAATTGGTGACTGTTCTTTACATCTAAAGGCCTGAATCTTGTTGAGGTGAAAAGTGTGACACATTGTGTGAGGTGATGGGGTCAATCCATGGATGGATCGGAGGACAACTTACAGGAAAACGCTTTGAGAGAGAGACAAGTGCCAATTTCCCACTATACACATGCCACATACGTACTGCAGGATCCGATATGATATACCTGCAAATGGGTAGCCAGTGTCAGTATAGCGACAGCGGCATCCCGTCTGCCGGAGTCTTGGCAGCGAGCCCCCTCACAGGCTCTCAGCGCTCGCCATGCTTCGGGCACGGTGGCAAACTTTGCTCGCCACAGGTTCTATTCCCATTCTATTTGTGGCGTGGACCCACCAACCAAGTGGGAATTCCGGCCGTGTGTCGGGATTTTTTGACCATCGGTAAAATGCCGTATGTTGGGATTCTGGCGTCTGTGTCCTGAACGCTGGGATCTCGACAGCTGCCATTTTAACTGCATCCCGTATTGAACACACAAAACACCTAATGGTTTCCAGTTTGTTTAAATTGAGTTACTAATAAATGTTATCATTGCGAAATGTGTGTATCTGAAACAAACCTATTCTTAATATTATGCTGTTCACATCATGTTCTCTTCTCTATCCAAGATGGCAGGAAGCCCATTCGGTCTCCTTTCCTTTCAGTTGCAAAACATCCAGAGTATTAGCTGTCCCTCACTTTTTGGCAGATGACTACATTAATGCCCTTTTCTGTATAGAGGCAGTACTTTCCTCTTATACATGGAACTCCAGTTTACACTTCAGATATCTCTGCTATTCAGTACGGTTTACACAGAGCAATGGACTGAAATGACATGCAGCTATACACCATAAAATAACCTAGCACAGAGGAAGTGACTGATCAGAAGGAACTAGGCATGTGACAGATTTAGACTACTGCATTAGGATACACACTCTTGGATCATCAACTGTAAAATTATGAGTGTCAGTGTGGCTTTTGTTTTGTTTGTCTGCCCTCTGCTGGCAGCCATGAAAATGACATAAATACTCTGATGGAAATACATTTTTCACCAGTATTTTGTATAACCCAATGGTTCCCAAACTTTTTGAGTCGCTGCATCCTAGAGTATCAGAATTTTTTTCACGGTACTTCCCAGGGCAAAAGTTTCTTAGAGAAATTCAGTAAAAAAAAAAATATTACATTTTGTTTATGCGTCATCCTTGGGGTCAGATATACCACTTTCAGACTTGTGACCTGGTAAATTGCCGGCTATAATAAACATACAAAAAACCCGGGTTGATGTGTGTTCACGTGTAAAACCCCGGGATTTTCATGTACAGTATGTGTGAAAGGGGTATTATGTAGTGAGGTCAAGATTAACCTCTGTTTGTCCACATATTTTATGATTAGAAGCCATCAGCACTGGTTTTGCCTAGAATATTGATCATAAATAATTTGATTTTGGTCTTGGACCACCAAAACAGGGAACCCCTGCAAGTACCCTGAGGCACCCAGTTTGAGAAGCACTGGTATAACCATTTTGGACCTCCTTAGCAGCTTCTGGACATATCAATTCAAGGTGTCCAAATAAATGTGTTCATTTTGTAAGGAAAATAGTGCCTGGTTTTAGCACAAATATTATCCAGCTTTGTTTTTACCCCATGATTTAAGTCATACGTATGCCCCCCATATTCTCATACCCACCCGTACTATGATCTTATCAAAATAATGTTATCCCTATTCTACTTCTGCCACTAGTTACTTGCTATTGTTTTTTTTTTTTTTTTCCTTCCTCTCTTCCACCCCGTGTGTTTTTCCTGTAATGTTTACCCCCACTGATTGCACATCTTGCCATTGTGCCCTACATGCAGGGTACATCATACTACTACATAAGCGTCAGTTTTTCCATATATGAACTTGGCCCTTGTATGGCTCACCTCCCACAGTGTAACCTTCAAAGTGCGCCCAACATGGCTGCCCCATATGGTACACTTGTGGATAGGATGAAAAATACATAGGCCTGATGGTTTTGATGGAACCCTACTCTGAACTGTAGGACTCTGAAATCACCCCCATTTTGTGTCATCTCTTCTAGGGGTGGACTATTCCACCCTGGGTAATCCTACGCTGAGCGCCCAAGATGGCTGCCGCACTTGGTACCTTGTGAGGGTGGAATACACAACCCTTGGAAGTTATTACCCAAAATGCCTACACCAATCCTGCATTATGCTTTCTGTGTGCTTAAGGTCTTCTTTTATGTCTGTGTGGCTTATCTATTGCTGTATTACTCAAATCCTCTGTATCATGTGCATTGTTTTTGATATCTGTAAAGCGCCTTGAGTCCTTTTGGAGAAAGAGCGCTATATAAATAAAATTATTATTATTATTACCTACTTTTTTAGTTTTCTCTTCGTGAGAAGCCACTTCAGGGAGGAGGGGGGCAGGTTGAGCTGTGGAATGCCTCTCCAAGCTCTAAATCAGTCTGCACAATTTACATTTGCCCCACGCCCTGCAGTTCCGCATGGCTTTTCCAGTTAAAATGTATTCCGTTTTTTTACTGTGCTTCTAATTAAAAATAAGGCCCTATGTATAAGGTCTGTATACTATGTAGGGGATGCAGTTCAATTGCCGGCGGTCAGCATATCGACGCCGGGATCCCAACTGCTGACAATGCCGCCAGCCAGAATCCCATCTCACAGGGGCTATTCCCACTTGTAAGTGTCCTCGACACCCATAGAGTTGGAATAGAACCTGTGGCGAATGCAGTGAGCCACCGAGCCCGCAGCACAGTGTGCCCGTAAGGGGCTCACCCCGCTGCCGACATATTGGCGGCCGGCATCCCGGTATCTGTATACTGACGGCTGGCAACCCGACTGTCAGTAATTCATACTGATCCCCTATATAGCAAGCAAACCACATGACACATATATAGACTACATAGACCAGCCTAGAACATAAAAATTGTCTGATAAATGAATCAGATTTCTTGTATGAGGTCAGGAAACTATTTATTCTCATTTGGAACAGGGCCCAGACTCCTGTGTCAATTAACCAATTGGAGTATGTGTGGGGGTTCAGATACAGGAGGGGTTGGGGATGATTGCTTTGCTCTGTGATACATGGAGCTGATCCCTGACAGTAATGTTACCGTTCCTGCAGACTCCTGGGATTATGAAGATGCATTTACAGGTAAAACTAGGGGCTTCAGTTATTCTGCTCCCCTCTGCTAGTTTTGGACTGCGCTGCAGTTTGTCGTTCCAATACCAATGCACTCTCAGTCAGTGCTGAAAGTTACTATCCACCTGTTTGGGTTATCATTAGAACCAGTGTAGAACTGGAGCATGAAGCGTCCACCGGGGAAAAACAGTGGTAGGGCCCATGCTTGAGGGGCATAGACAGCCACCACAAGGGGTGTGGCAAGCCACTACAGAGGCCTGGTCAACCATTAGAGAGGATATAGCCTATTACAGTGCATGGTCTGGACCCCTTTATAAATATATATAGTAAATCCTGAGCTTTCATGCAGCATAATCTGGACTGTTAGCGTGTGCCTTGAGGAACATGGTTGGGAACCCCTGATCTAGACCATAGACAAAATGATGCAGAGGAGAAGTGTGACAGGGGAGTCATGTCCCAAAATCTGGAACAGATGCAATATGTGGATAGATAAAAAGTCTTTTACTTTTGCATTCAAGTCCTATATTCTTTTCTTCCTTTAATGTACCTCTTCTGTATGACATTTTGAAAATTCAGATTACGTATAGTAGTGCACAATCTGGTTATTTTCTGTTTATTTACTGTATTTGTGTTGTTGCTAATATAAAAAAAGGCTAATTTAATGTTTGTTTTTTTTCTCTACTAGGGGTGGTGGCTTAGGACTGGTCCTGGCTAGTGCTGGTTTTGGGATGTTAACTGCCCCCATCATGGAGCTTCACAATCAGAAGGGGTACTTCTTACACCATATCATTTTTGCCTGCTGCACTCTTATCTGTATAATTTGCATTCTCCTACTGCCTGAAAGTAAGAACCAAAATCTACCGGAAAACATCCCTGATGGAGAGCACTATACCCGGCAGCCTCTAATACCTCACAAAAAGGGAGAGCAGCCCCTCTTGCTAACAAATTCAGAACTCAAGGACTACTCCGGTCTCCATGACTCTGTAGCCATTGGGGATGGGGTACTGGAAAACACCACGGTCAATGGTATAAAGTCAACATAGCCGGATAGCTCCCATGGAGGAAAATCTCTTGTATTTATTATTTGTGTTCCCGTTTGCACAGGTCTTGGAGACCAACCATAGGATGATCTGATTCTGGTAACCTCCCACACAGCTGCTAAGTCCCTTCAACTCTTACCAAAAAATACCACCAGGAAATGAACCTTCTAGCAACACTATGAAGTCTAGGGAAGTTATTTTTCCTGATCATTAATGAACTGATGGCCACATTTTTTTTCCAGATCCTCTTCCAGCTGCATAACCATCTTATGTTACAGTTGGTCACCCACATCCTTTTAGAAAACAAACCTACATCTAAATCACTGGATTACTTTTATTTTTAAGATCGACATCTATATTTCCCATTGTTCCTTCATTCGTTTTATAGCTCAGAAATCATTCTAAATATGACCAGGTCACATTTTAAAAAAACGTGCAGCAAACTGTAAGTAAAATAAATAAAAACGCAAGGGGAAGAGTAGCCAGAAACATTTTGACAGCATGAAGGGGAAAATTGTCGCAGCTTCAATGGGAGGTTTCTGCCGATCAGAGGTAAAGACTTTACCTTAAGTGGAAAGAACACTTATCAATATAAGCCTAAATGAATATATAAGGGAAGACGGAGCTAATGGACTCCTAGAATTTTTTCTCTTGCTAAAATACTTGAGCAATACAGACCAACTGGGAAATGAAATACCACTACCTTGAAAGAAGTCTTTTAGCTGCCATATATGACATGCAGCCATTACTGAGTGTACCTAACAGTTATCCCTCAGGTTTCACATCTTACATTGAAGACAATTGGGAGCTGGCTTTTAGAGATGTGCAGTAAATATGTGCCAAATTCCGCTGAATCCTTCCCTCCTGTATGAACAGAACATCGCCTACTGATTTGTAGTCAGAGTTTTGTTTTCTACCAATGAAAACACATGGATACTTATATAGTTCTGGGATGTCTTAACAATCTTGCTGGATAGACCAGATGAATTGACAGTGCTGAATGATATGAGATGACTGTATGTTCTTTGGAATCCCACTTGCCATTGTAGAGAATTTTAGTCCTACCAGTAGAGACAAAGAATTCTTGACCGCATTGAATACCTTATTTTATAATATCTATCTATCTAGATATATATTATACAGTAAGAAGTCTTAGAGCAGGCGGAAAGTTTCCAGATGTATCTATACTTAATAAACAGTGATGTTTTTTTTTCTATTTTAGTTTTAAATTGCTTGAATTTAGAAAGCGTTCTGGACTAGTTCAAAGAACTTCAAATTCTACAACCATATAGGAAAGGGTCTTGTTCTAATATAGTGTATGTGACTGTATGCTACTAAATGTAGTTGGACAGATGCAGGCCAGTAGTCATGCAGGGTAAATCTCATCTCTAGCTTGGTGCACAATTTCTGTATACATTTATGGTTAATGGAGAAGTTGTCAAAAGATAACTTTTAGGTAAATTACCAATTTTCAACTGCACCATTTTTTTTTTTACCCTGTAAGTACTAGTAATAATGGAAACAAAGTGATTTATGCCTACTAAGGTCTGCTCTGCAAACACTTGCCTAGAGATGTCTGGTATCAAGCCACACAACATGCAAATCAAAGTGTGTTAATTGTAAACTGTTACATTAGTGCTTTCTAGTTGAATACTGTTAATCATAATGTGAACAATGCTAATTGGTGGCGTTTTTAGACACATCATAAGCAAGAATGGAAACATGCACAAGAAAAAATATAAACTGACGTGTGGCAAGTATTGTTTTGTGAATTGGAGGGAGGGAAGTCGGGGTTTGTACAGATGCAAATTCAATGTTAGTATTTTAATAAATGTTGCTAAATGTTGTAGAGCCAAAATCACGGGTTCACCTAATCGGAAGAAGTGCCATTAAATGAACTGTGAGTATTGACCACTTTACCATCGGGATGACCTAAAGCGCACGACATTCCCTCTAGGACAGATGGGGATATGATGCACCTTATGTTATGAATTGTACTGTGAGTGTGTTCAAAGGAAAATTGCCTATTTTATTCTTAGTGTTTAAAATACAAATCCCATCTATTTGTTTTCTCTCATGGAAGTAATAACATGTAAAGTCCTTTGTACAGTAATCTTGAAGCAATCATCTGTGACCTGTAAACATAGTACTGTACACTCTTCAAACCACTAATACTAATCCTGTTATTATGTTCACCATGCTAAAAGCTGATGCAATAGGTTAATTCTCCAGTTACACTAAGCTAGATTACTTTTAAAAAAAAATTCCTTTTACACAAACAAATTGACGCTATTAATAATGATTGAGAAAATTGTATTTTTGTGGAAATTTTAACAAAATAATTTGTAAATTGTATTTGGCTGTATCTCAAATGCATTGCTTTATGGAATCTGTGGGCACTTTATAAACGATGAATTCCAGTCTAGAAGATAAAAATGTTGGGTCTCTGAAATTTGTGTTTAAACCAGCTACGCAACTTCTGTTCCTTCCATAGGGTTTTGTAAAACTGTTGTCTTTTTTTATCTTTTCTGTACAAGAGATAACGAGTGCAATGTTTTTGGTCTGGTTTTATTTTATTCCTACCAATGTTTTAGTAAATACTTGTTTCATTTTATTCTCTCTCCAGGAGTAGTTTGGTGGTACACATCCATAGCACAAGCTTTCAAATCAAGTACTGAAATTGTCTTACAAACTAAATGTGTGCATGTCACCTAGTTGTATCTGCGCAAAGATTCTTTGTACTGTATGTATACAAAAATAAAACCATTCAAAAGAGACTTGTGGTCACCCTTTCACAGTATGTTTTTTTTTTCTCTTTATTAAGGTAGTAGACAAAATTGAAATATTCCGTTCCAAAAAATATCCAAACCATGACAAACAAAAAGCATTAATAGGGAACAATAAAAGACAAAAGTATAACACAATCAGGTCTGAGAGTGCTGATTGTGTTCACAATCAATAATAGAATAAAGAGTTTTAATAATCAAAATAAAAAGTATCAAACTACCAAGTTTTAGAAGTAGCTTCTAGAAATATCAATACGTAACAACATTGAAAAAAAGAAAAAGATGGGGGGTGGGAAACAAGTTAGGGGGGAAGGGTACCAGGCAACAGTGTTCTACAAATGTGTCAGATATGAAAGAAGGATTTCAGCCCAATAAGTGGTCTGCAGGTGTAGAGCAATCTAAAAAGCCTCCAATATTAACTCAACCAATATTCTCAGTATGTTTTAAGTGGAAGGGGAGATAACATAGACCACTTTGAAATAGAGATATGCAAAATATGTGGTGTGTTTCTACTGTATACTGTGTGAGCGAAGCCGGAAAAGCTAGCCGATAACCAGAGAGACTGTCTCTATTAGTGATAGGGCCGATTGGGAAACTTCTAGGAGGAACCTTTCTCAGTGCCTTGTATGAACACTTACTATTTGGCAGATACTGGTCTGCAGTCATGCTGACAAAATAAACCCTAGAGAAACTACACATCCCAGCATGCCCTGACACAGCTTTAGCATTCTCTGACAGCAAAACTGTGTCAGGGCATGCTGGGATATGTAGTTTCACAGGGCCATAGGTCTCCTTGTTTAGCTTCTCATTCTCCTTAGGGCTCCTCCTTTGAGATAAAAAAGGTAAAGATTTTCGTACAACACTTAAGGTCACTGGGAGAAGAGCAGATAAGCAGTTGCTGACTATCAAGCTTTCCTTTTAATGCATTTAAGAGTGAAAATATCTCTCTCTCCTTTCAGCAATGTTTAATTCAAGTGACAGGTTAACTCTGGTAATAGAGACACTATCCTCTCCTGACTGGAAATAGGTTGGTTAGGTACTTATATCTGATAGATATAGACATATATATATATCGATGGGTGTGGCTCCCCTATTTGAATAATGGACTGCTGTGCAACTGCCACTGGCAAGGAAGTCCAGGAGCAGAGCATAGTGTCCTCCCCCCCCCTCCCCCCCTTTGCACCATGCATTCTTTATAGTCCCGGTTGGGTGGGCTGTCTTAACTCTCTTCTGTGAAGGGGGGATTCCCAATAATCACCTCACCCCTTTGTGGGTGGAATTTTTAAAGGCCACTTCTTAGTGGATGCCTACGTCAGAAAAGCAAGCTACTGTACAAATGTCAAGTTCCT